>NC_133534.1:22716012-23020086 GCF_048544455.1 Silene latifolia
TTAAGTTGTTATGAAAACAATTGATAATAATTACGCTATTGTCAGATAATATTGAGCACAATGGAAAACGAAAGCCGAACGAAGAAGAATTTTGCAAAGACTTTAAAGCTAAGTTCACCCCCTATGTTGGTCAGGAATTTTTGGAAATAGAGGAAGCAGTGACATTTTATAGAATTTATGTTGTTGCTTGTGGTTTTGATGTGCGTAAGTACACGACTAAGAGATGGCGTGGAGGGGAAATCAAATCTAAACTGTTGGTTTGCAACCGGGAGGGGTTCAAACATAAGAATTGGAGTGTAGCGGCGGCCAGGACTCAGATAGGAGACACAAAGTCAGGCGTGTTGGTTGCAAAGCGAGGATTAGGCTATTCGTGATGAATGGGGAATTAAGAATTGACAGATTCCACAGTGGCCACAACCATGAACTCGTATCAGCCAGAGATAGAGAGTTTCAAAAGTTGGCATGCAACATAACAGACTATCACAAAATGATAATCCTTTATAATTCAAGGGTGAGTTGATTAAAATTACACTTTTCTTGATTAAAATTACACTTGTTTATGTTATAATTTCACTTTATTTTGTTTGAATTACACTTTTGTCAACTAAAATTACACTTTTTGCGTCTACAATTACATTTTTTCTTGTTAAAACAACACTTTTCTTTTTTGAACTTATACATTTGTATCTGTTTTAATTATGTTTTTGTTGATTAAAATACGTACATCTAAAAGATTATCAATAATCAACAGCTGAAGATAGGAGCTACGAAGACTAACAAAATTTTGAAGGAACATGTTAATGGGTTTGAAAACATCGGAGCTAGTTTGAATGATTTTAAGAACTTTCACAGAGATGTGAAATGCTACATTCATGAACGGGACGGTCAGATGTTCGTGGACCACTTTAAGGAATTGGCTGTTAATAGACCAGGGTTCTTCTTTGACTATGATGTTGATTCTGACGGTAGCCTTAGTAAAGCTATATGGGCCGATGGAATCGCTAGAAGGAACTACTCAGTTTTTGGGGATGCAGTGTCGTTCGATCCGACGTATTCCACCAATAAGTATGACATGTCCTTCACAGCTTTCACCGGGGTTGATAATCATAAACAATCAGTCACTTTCTGCGGAGCGCTTGTTGCTCATGAAGATGCAGACTCGTTTAAATGGGTTTTCACCCGTTTTCTGGCTGCGATGGGTGGCAAAGAGCCTAAGTACATTATCACCGATCAGGATCCTGGTATTCTTAAAGTGGTGCCATTGGTGTTCAAGACAGCGCGCCGCCGATATTTTATGTGGCATATCATGAACAAGGTGCCAAGCAAGTATGGAATGACGAGAGATAATTATTCAGTGTTTCTAAAGAAATTGAATGCCATAATATGGGATGAAGACATTGAAGCGGCAGAGTTCGATGCAAAATGGGAAGAAATTGGCAGGGAACACAATGTTAATAACATTGACTGGTTCCAAGAAATGTACGCTAAAAGGAAGCAGTGGGTTATGGCTCATTGTAGGGACCTAGATATGAGGGGCGTTATGAGGACAACCCAAAGATCAGAGAGCGAAAATAGTTTTTTTAAGAGATTTGAGAGTAAGTCAGGAACATTAGTTGAGTTTTCAATGCGTTTTGACAGCGCGATGGACCAGCAAAGACACACACATAAATAGATTGACAACTGTAACAGACACACTTTCCCTGTAATATCAACGCATCTAGCTATCGAAGTGCACGGGGCGCAAGTGTACAGTCATAATGTAATACCCCGTATTTTATATAATCGATTAAACAGATATTATTATATATTAGTATTATACATTTTATATTGGTTGCATCGTAATATCGTGAATGTTATTAAGTCGGGTTTATATCGTATATGTTGAGTCGGGCTACATCACATTTTGTCTTTTGGGTCAAGAATTACCCATCTACATTTACCCAACGACCATACCCGTTTAACCCATTTGCCCTACCCGGAACATGTAACCACCATTTACCCTAAACCTAATCTAAGAGCCGCTCTCCCTCTCCCCTCTTTTCATTTTATCATTCATAAAACCATTTCTAAACCTAGAGAAAGGGAGAGGAAGAAGAATTGTCGAGCCTTTTATTTGATTGAAGATTTCTCATCGATTTCAACCTAATTCGATTTCCCTGTTTGTAAGTCGATTTCATTCCATTGTTTATACTATTTTAAAATGTTCGACTTCAAAAAGTTTGAAAAGAGAGTCCTTTTTATTTGATGTCTAGTTTATGCATATAAAATCTCGTAGTCAAATTCTTTATGGTTTGTCCTAGGTGATTTATTTATGAACATGTCGCTGAAAAGTCCGCGAATCTGATTTGGTTGTGGAAAATGATTTGAAACCCTAATTTTTATGTCGATTCAGTTATGAGGCTTATTTATACATCATATTTGTAGAGTCTAGATGATAATAGGATTTGGAATTACTGCAAAATAATGTTTTAAACTCGTTTTATGAATCAATACTTTTTATGCGACGGTTTCTGTCAGTTTTTGGAAATCAGTCTGAAAACTCTTGATAAGTTTGGAATTTGAGAAAAACACGTTAGATATAATTGGTAGCTAAGACTCATGGGGTTCCAATCCAATTGGCCTTGTATTAATTTGATTTTTCTGGAATTAGTTATGTATTTTATTCCGAGTCTGTCATGTGCTGGAAAATCAGGAAAAATCGTGTTTGTTCTTTAAGTTGATATTCCTATTAAGTTATGATGAGTCTAGGTTATGTGCATGATTATTTGATTGAGTAGGTGATAATTATACATAATTATGTTATGTAGGTGATGGATATGTGAAGGATCATAATTGATTGCTTGTGTGCTTGGATTGCAAAAAGGTAGGGAAATACACTTGACTTATTATCGTTGTTGTTGAATTGTGTTGACTTGTTTGTGTTTCATATGACCAAACTGTGAACGTTGACGTGATTCGTGGTTGTTGATTCATGTTATGATTCATATTCTGGAATGTGCTTGACTGAATTGATCGTATTGAGTATATTATCACAACATTCGGTAACCGGCATGATTATATGATTTACCAGTTCAATGACATACATATTGTGTTGCATTAATTTCTTGAGCATTCATATGCATTGGAGATGGAGGATGTTGTGGTGACGTGGTGTGGTGATGATGATGTTGTGATAAGGCCCAGGCGGGTTCTGCAGGACTTGCCCTGGTGTCCTCAGCTGCAGATCGGTTACGGTCGATATATAGTCTACCGGGGATCGGTATGGCTGGGCGTTCCGGGTTATGAGATATGAGTTGAGATGGAGGTGGAGGTGACGGAGGAGCATGCATATCATATTTTGTTGTTTCATTGTATTCCCTACTCAACCTCGTGGTTGACCATGTGTATTCGTGAACACCTGTGACGATCCAAATATTGGGGAGCAGACTTGACAGGTTTATGAGATAGGATGGGAGCTTGATGGGCGTGAGACACTGGATCAGAAGACTTAGTAGCTAGATCATCATTTAGAAGACTTTCACTTTTATTTATGTTAGTTCTTTGTAATTTGATGTAAATGAGGTTTTGTAAAAAGTTAAGTTAAAGAAATTATGTAGTTTGCCTTGGAGTTTAATTTGTTATTCACTACCTCGGGAAACCGAGATGGTAACAGTCCGGTTTATTAGGGAATGTCTTGCTAGAGGCTCCTTTATAAATCGGGGTGTTACAAAGTGGTATCAGAGCGAACGATCCTCGGGCCTAAACCAATGAACCCAATGAACGTAGGATGTGTCTAAATAAAATGAACCCCTGGGAATAAACTGTTAGGAGCTCACAGTGCGGTTAAGAAGACGCCCTTAATGCGTGCTTTTTTGCCCTCTCAGTTTTGAACCAGGTAACCCGAGATAAATTGAGTGAATGTGGTAGTTAGAAGGAAAACCTTGGATATAATCGAGTTGATGTATACCTTGAGACCCATATATTCTAACCATTCTGCAGGACAACGTTACGGTAAGTATTTTGTATGAATGATGACGTGATCATATGATGTTGTGGAGATGAGAAATAAATTTCCGTGTTCAGGTTGATAATCAATGAAGTGTTAGATTGTGGTAATCGTGAGCGTGAAAATAATTGCGAATTGATGATATTTATCTGGATGGATGTTGAATGACGTGTTGATAGTGCTATTATGTCTAGCGATATGCGGTTATGTGATCCCGAAGCCATGCTAGTATAGTATTATGATAGTAATCAGAAACACTATTGAATTGCATGTTTCTAGTCATAGCAATCGTGATTTAGATGTAAGGAGTAGATCGATATGCGAAGGGATTCTATGGGATAGATGTTTACGTAAGTACAAGTGTGAGATTTAAGTTGGGATGGGTTAGTATACATAGTATGCTCATAAGAGCTTGTAACATAGTAAAGAATGACCTAGTGCTGAAACTCGTTTTGTTTGATTTTACTCTTTAATTGACCTTACTGCCATTTCTTTTCTGTTTAATGCCTATGGATGAAAATTTTATGAGAGATAGCCTCGTGAGTTAGTGTTCATTTGGCGTTGGTTTCATGCTGATAGGATATACGTATTAGGAGTAATAAATATTTTAGTGGGCTGTGGTCAGGAAGTTCCTGTGCAGTGATGTTTTGACCAACGATTTTGTAAAAATCCTCATTTAAATTGTATTAATAATTTTTGCATAATTCCAACTCCATCGATCAGAAGATTCACATATGTTTTCAAATTGATAAGCCACGAAAATTCTTGTTGTCTCTATATCAAATGGTAAGTTTTGCAAACCGACCCAAGTTTCGGACCAATTGCTGTCACATACTTGTTTAGACCAACTGAGTTGTAAAATCCTTAAAATTGAATTCTTGAGCTTTGGACCTCATTCTTTTTCTCACGAATTATTAACTCTCTGTATGTTATAAAAAGTAAGATAACTCAAGTTTTCGTTGAACGGTTATTTATTCGTGATTTTTGGAAGTTACAACGTGAATCATAACTTTTAAAATGTGAATTCTATGTTGCGTTTTCATACAGTTGTTCGATTATTTCATGAGCCTTATTAATGTGAAATTATAGTGTCCTTATATGAAGATAGTAGCACACATATTCATTGGTTATGTATCTTAACAAGTGATAAAAAAAAAAATTAAAGTTTAGTTTATAACATTGTTGGCATGATAGTATGAGTGGAATTGAATAGCTTAATCTGATCCTTAATCGAGGGTGAAATATTTTATACGAGTCCAGTTGTTGCATATTTTATATATGTTTGGCATGTTGTAATATCTCTGGTGTGTTCATCATATTTGTATAGTGGTCGAATATATATAAATATAAAACTATATTGTCATATCTTGGTAAAGTTGGTGGCGTTAAATTTTAACTTGATTGTTCTAATATACTCGCGTGAATATTTATAATAATTATGTTTAAATATTTACATATCGATGGTAGTAATGAGTATGTCTAAATGTTCACACATGTAGGATGTCATCTGAGTTCTCATGTCTTTTATGTGAGTCTGTGTGCCTATAGTTATACTTATTACTTTCATTGCATTAATTTATTTCAGTTGAACCTAAACTTATGATATGATAATAAAATAGTGTTGTTGTTCCTTATTGGATATGTTCATAGTTGTATTGTCATGAAATGCTAAGGTGATTGTTGCAATTGTCACGATATTTGAAATATAGTTGATATAGTTACGATATAGTTACGATATTTGAAATATATTCTCGAACCGTCGAATTATAATGAGATAACCCTTTGATGATTCACGTGTCATGCGTATGTTTAAATGATAGTCGTTATAATTACGTTTAATTGAGCCACGAGTTGCCTATTTGTTCAAACCGTGCAAACCAGAGAACTTGTTCACCTTACTAATATTTTGTCATAGATAATGTTTACAAGTTATATGATGGTATATGTACATGTTTAAGTTGTTTATGCGATATCTTTTATTTTTGCTGAAAACGAATTATACTGAGTTGATGGATACAATTGAATGGTATGGTTGCTAAAATGTTAAACATATGTGTGATATGGAAGTAATTTTGTTGTTATTGTGAATCATATAACTATTAATACTCAATTGTAATTTCAGTTGTTTGACTTCTACATTATTAAGTTAATTACTCATGACACACAGTCGATGGTTCCGTAAGGAGTTTAACTGGGAATTTTATAGTGTGCCTCCGATCTAAACTAATAATCTTCTTATATTGACTATATGGTTAGACTCTTTTCTAGTTCTTATGACGTGATAAATCGTTTTAAAATTTAACATGTAATTGAGTTGGTACTTATACTTTTGTGTGACCATGCAACCTGTGATAAATAGATCTGTAATAAAGAGGTAAAATTTTCATTGAACACAGTTAATTTGTAGTTACTTGCTTTACATTATGGTACGAATCGTATGCTTTGATGAGACGTCACCAGGGAATGTGTTCTATCTAAAAGTTCTCCGATTAAATGCTGTAGTCGTGTTAGCCGTGAATATAGCCGAGTAAAGAAGTGCAACTAAAATCCTGATGTTGAGGTAATAGTCGTTCATTAGTAAAGATAGGACTGAAATGAATAAGATGAACCTGTAAATTACGATATATGAGTCGACACCTAAGCTTGTATTGTTTGAAGGAATTGAGTTAAGTTTATCTGATATTGAGTTAAGTGGATTCTATGGACGGCTTTTTTATAAGATTTATGTTAAGAAAGTTATTCACCGTCCAGTATGAAAGTAAAAGTTTTGAAAATGAAGTTAAATTTTGTCGTGTGAATATAAATTCGGAATGAGATTTCCAGCCAGTGTCTGATTGTATGGTTTCATGATATTTGCTAGTCTGAAGGAATGAAGCTAGAACGGAGTCACAAATAGTGGATTAATTTAGTCATGTTGTTCGTTCATGTAGTGAATTGGTGGGTTGTGGTTAGTTACGAATGTCAAAACGGGAAATGTAATGTGGTGATTTAAGTGAGTTGTGTGTTAACATGGTATGTTGATATTAGCATGATATGTAATGAATATTTGTAAAATTGGTGTAGTTAAGTACATTTAATCTTTTATGTCATTGTGTTGGGTGCAGTTTAAATATATTTAACACCAAGAACAAAATTTTATGTATGATAGTCTTGTATGTTAACTTTCCAATATCGCTGTTTACTCGCTTGGTTGACTCGACCAATAAGTTTGTAAAATTTGCCAATCAATGTGCGTTCGTCATTCGTGAATAAATCCCAAACCCTTTGTTATGAGGATTAAAGATATTTCTAGGACGATAAGTGCTGCGAAACTGGTTGTCTTCATTTTATGGGTGATTCTATGTCTTGACCTAAATCTGTACAGTTATGTAAAGGAATGTCAGACTGGACCTATTAGGTTACAAATTTTCATAAATCGATTTATTAAGTTTTGACCATAATTCTTTTCTTATGTTGATTGATTCCCTTTGTTTCTAAGGTATGAGATTACAATGATTAGTGAAATGAATAATTACTAATGATTTTTACTGGTAACCTTGTAAAGCATTGTTCCATTCATAATTTGATTATTCACATGAATAAATGTTACCAATATTTCTTGGAAAATATGCTGCCACGAGCCGGATAGGATTATCGTGGTATGTTACGTTAGTGATCTTGCTTAGTAACCTTGATGAAACGATGTTATTTGACATGAACCATATGTGAGCACCTAAGCATCTTCATCTTTGTAACCTGAGTAGTAATGTATAAATTAGATTGACAAGCAGATCCTGTGAATGTTATTGCATGTATTGATTGATATGAAGAGTGTTTAGATTAATACTGAAATGTCTTAAGTTATTCAACGTGGCTTTTGCTCCGATCCGTGGCGATGTGCTGTAGCAGCAGTAACTGTAGCTTCCTTGAGAGAGCTTGTATATTGATTGTCTTTAGTAGGGATTAGTTAACTTGAGCGCGAGTTGTGAATCTTTTATCCTCTTTCAGTTGTTAGCAGTAGTTTGAGAACTTTTGTTATAATAATGAAGGTTACGGGGACGTAACCATGTTTAAGGAGGGTAGGATTGTAAAATCTTTATACTTTCATGTGTGATTTCTCAGTTTGGCTATATTGGTTATGCGTTGTGTGGGTTATGTTGGAGTGTTACATGATGTGTTTCTGTTATGGTTAAACTTCGGGGACGAAGTTTATTTTAAGGAGGGTGGAATGTAATACTGCGTTTAATATTCAATTTGGTGGGTGCCTTACATACTTTTGTATATGCGTTTCATAATTCGTTTGCGTTGGTTGGTAGAGAGGGTAAACTTCGGGATGAAGTTTCTTTTAAGGAGGGTAGACTGTAATACCCCGTATTTTATATAATCGATTAAACGGATATTATTATATATTAGTATTATACATTTTATATTGGTTGCATCGTAATATCGTGAATGTTATTAAGTCGGGTTTATATCGTATATGTTGAGTCGGGCTACATCACATTTTGTCTTTTGGGTCAAGAATTACTCATCTACATTTACCCAACGACCATACTGATCGTTTAACCCATTTGCCCTACCCGGAACATGTAACCACCATTTACCCTAAACCTAATTTAAGAGCCGCTCTCCCTCTCCCCTCTTTTCATTTTATCATTCATAAAACCATTTCTAAACCTAGAGAAAGGGAGAGGAAGAAGAATTGTCGAGCCTTTCATTTGATTGAAGATTTCTCATCGATTTCAACCTAATTCGATTTCCCTGTTTGTAAGTCGATTTCATTCCATTGTTTATACTATTTTAAAGTGTTCGATTTCAAAGAGTTTGAAAAGAGAGTCCTGTTTATTTGATGTCTAGTTTATGCATATAAAATCTCGTAGTCAAATTCTTTATGGTTTGTCCTAGGTGATTTATTTATGAACATGTCGCTGAAAAGTCCGCGAATCTGATTTGGTTGTGGAAAATGATTTGAAACCCTAATTTTTATGTCGATTCAGTTATGAGGCTTCTTCATACATCATCTTTGTAGAGTGTAGATGATAATAGGATTTTGAATTAATGCAAAATAATGTTTTAAACTCGTTTTATGAATCAATACTTTTTATGCGACGGTTTCTGTCAGTTTTTGGAAATCAGTCTGAAAACTCTTGATAAGTTTGGAATTTGAGAAAAACACGTTAGATATAATTGGTAGCTAAGACTCATGGGGTTCCAATCCAATTGGCCTTGTATTAATTTGATGTTTCTGGAATTAGTTATGTATTTTATTCCGAGTCTGTCATGTGCTGGAAAATCAGGAAAAATCGTGTTTGTTCTTTAAGTTGATATTCCTATTAAGTTATGATGAGTCTAGGTTATGTGCATGATTATTTGATTGAGTAGGTGATAATTATACATAATTATGTTATGTAGGTGATGGATATGTGAAGGATCATAATTGATTGCTTGTGTGCTTGGATTGCAAAAAGGTAGGGAAATACACTTGACTTATTATCGTTGTTGTTGAATTGTGTTGACTTGTTTGTGTTTCATATGACCAAACTGTGAACGTTGACGTGATTCGTGGTTGTTGATTCATGTTATGATTCATATTCTGGAATGTGCTTGACTGAATTGATCGTATTGAGTATATTATCACAACATTTGTAGAAAGGCATGATTATATGATTTACAGTTCAATGACATACATATTGTGTTGCATTAATTTCTTGAGCATTCATATGCATTGGAGATGGAGGATGTTGTGGTGACGTGGTGTGGTGATGATGATGTTGTGATAAGGCCCAGGCGGGTTCTGCAGGACTTGCCCTGGTGTCCTCAGCTGCAGATCGGTTACGGTCGATATATAGTCTACCGGGGATCGGTATGGTGGGCGTTCGGGTTATGAGATATGAGTTGAGATGGAGGTGGAGGTGACGGAGGAGCATGCATATCATATTTTGTTGTTTCATTGTATTCCCTACTCAACCTCGTGGTTGACCATGTGTATTCGTGAACACCTGTGACGATCCAAATATTGGGGAGCAGACTTGACAGGTTTATGAGATAGGATGGGAGCTTGATGGGCGTGAGACACTGGATCAGAAGACTTAGTAGCTAGATCATCATTTAGAAGACTTTCACTTTTATTTATGTTAGTTCTTTGTAATTTGATGTAAATGAGGTTTTGTAAAAAGTTAAGTTAAAGAAATTATGTAGTTTGCCTTGGAGTTTAATTTGTTATTCACTACCTCGGGAAACCGAGATGGTAACAGTCCGGTTTATTAGGGAATGTCTTGCTAGAGGCTCTTTTATAAATCGGGGTGTTACACATAAAGTATTCGAGGAATTTCAAGAAGAGGCCAAGTGCTCAATCGGTACTTGTAAAAGCAGAGGATTCACTGAGTGTGGCTCTTTAGAGGTGACCACTGTAAGAGATGCAAACAGGGACAGAAATTATGAGGTCACATACTGCCTAGGTATCATTCTGTAGCATTTGTTTGTTAAAATTATACTTTTATCCGTTAAAATTATACTTTTGCTGATTAAAATTACACTTAGGGTTGTTAGAATTATACTTTGGGTTGTTAAAATTATACTTTGGGTTGCTAAAGTTATACTTTAATCCGTTAAAATTACACTTTTGTTGATTAAAATTACACTTTGGGTTGTTAAAATTACAAATTAGGTTGTTAAAATTATACTTTGGGTTGTTAAGTTATACTTTTATCCGTTAAAATCACACTTTTATTGATTAAAATTATACTTTTGTGTATTACAGTCATACTTTCTTCTGACTGATTTAACTAACATATTACTCTATATTGTTGAACTAGATACATTGAAAGCCACTTGTAGCTGCAGAATGCTTGAGAGGAAAGGCATTCTTTGCCGGCATGTCATATGGATTTACTCATCAAACGGAGTGAAGATTATTCCAGAACAATGTGTTGTTAAAAGATGGTGTAAAGATGCAAGGTTGTCTAAAATGTTCGATTGTAATGGTGAAGCAACTGAGGACGTTGATATAATAGATGGAAAACAGATTGCGATGTCAGTAATGTGGTCGGAGATTCATCAGACAGTTGGTATGCTCATGGGCAAATTGAAGAATGATGTCGACAACTTTTCTAGTCTAATTAGACAGTTTAAGAAGAAACTTTCACCATTAGGATCACCATTGAATAAACAACAACAGTTGGAGAAAATTCTTGGATGTTCTCCTAGTCAGGAGATAACCATTTTGCCGCCCAAGAAATCCAAGAACAAGGGAAGCGGAAAGAGAATGTTGTCGATGAAGGAAAAAGCAGTTGCTTTGGCAAGGAAGCCAAAACGTATGTGTAAAAATTGCAAGCGATTAGCTAACCATGACAAAAGGAACTGCCATAACCCAATCGCAGAGCACCCACTGTTGTCGCAATCGTCAGAACCCTCGTCGGAAGAAGAAGAAGAAGAAGAAGAAGAAGAAGAAGAAGAAGAAGAAGAAGAAGAAGAAGGCATCTTAGAATAATAAATATAATACCTAATAAGTAGTACATTTTTTTGGGGATGTCTACACAAAATACGAGGTACAACATGATGTTTCGTATTGTGTTTAGACATCAAACTGCCAGGAAGGCAACTGGTCGCCGTTGGTATTACAATGTATTTTGTTGAAATATTTTTTATTGGACGAAACAGTTATAATATGCAACACCAGAACGTTGAATTTTTCACTCTTGACTATTATGACAAATTATGTTCTTACAATTACACATATCTAGGGAATAAAATTGCAATGGCCTCATATCTGTTTAGGGTAGGATTGTTATGATCAAAATTACACTTAAACTCATTATAATTACAGAGTATGCAATTTCAGTTACACTTCATCTATAGTAAAGCCTTATAACATAGTTAGGTAAAACAACATAAATATTATTGCACCATCTTTTAACAACATAACTATATTTTCATAAATAAAACACCTAAAATGACACTTTTGCCTTTTAAAATTACATTTATATTTTGTGTAATGTAAGGTCTATCTGTCACTGCTATGGCCGGTTAGAATTACACTTCTGACGGTTAGAATTACACTTTTGTGTATTACAGTCACACTTTCTTCTGACTGATTTAACTAACATATTACTCTATATTGTTGAACTAGATACATTGAAAGCCGCTTGTAGCTGCAGAATGCTTGAGAGGAAAGGCATTCTTTGCCGGCATGTCATATGGATTAACATAAAACACCTTGTCTTATAGAATGTTGAAAGATTGTTTACACAAAAACTAACTGTCTAGATTAAGGTTGCTAACATCTGCAAATAATACAAAGTATGAAATAAGTGTTTACATAGCCAAGGCAATATTCCCACAAAAACTTAACTACTAGATTAAGGTTGTTATTTTTTCACATTGGCACGGGGCAGTCTACGCTTCTGTTGTAATACCTTCCACAGTTTGTCCTTCGTGCTAACAAAAGCTTTGACCTTCTCGAGCACACCTTCGCGCAAAACGTTCTTGTCTGCTAGAACGAGGGTAGCTATCAGCTGGATCACCAAATAACGCCTTGATTTCTTCTTCTCGAGGTCTTCATGCTGAAAAGGAAGACCCTCGTATAAGAGCATAGCCATCATGGTGAACAAACCCGACTCTGGTTGGTCGAGAGTAGGTGACATCCCGCTGAAAGGTATTTGGCGCAACGCATAATTAGGAATTTCCCGTGCCCTAGTGTTTTTCTTTTCCTTATCCCGTGATTCTAAATAATCACTCACTGCGCTAGCCTGCAAATGTACATAATTACCTCAAAAAACTGATTGAACAAAAAAGATAGCATTCGGAAGAAAGGGATGGACAATAACTTACAATTAAACGCGCTGCTTTTCTAAACTGCGACTTTTTCAAATCAGAATGCCTTTGCCTGTCCAGCAAGTCGACTGTATTTGATTTGTGATTGATACATACGCATGCGAAATGGTCGTCAATGCAGAACGAGACAAATAGCAAGTCTGTTTTCAAGTTAACGGTTTGCTCACTGTCGACGATGAAGGTGTCCCAGTGGTACGAGGTTGTCATAGTTCTTTGTCGATTGTGTGCCTGGTTGTTCAAACGTCCCAAGCAATCCCAACAGTATATCCTTTAAAAGGCAATAGTGAACATGATTAATGTGGTTACTTTGTCACCTAAAATTACACTATTGTCCCTTAAAATTACACTTCACACGGTTAGAATGACACTTTTGTTGATTAAAAGAACTAAAGTGAAACATTCACATAATATAATTGTAATTTAGAAAAGTGTCATTCTAAGTAACAAAGGTGTAATAGAAGTGGGCATAAATATTATGCAATGGTTAATGGAATTACCATGTGACGTATACCAAAGAATGACATCCTCATTTGGTCGCCTATTCCTCCTTCTCCAAATGGTTCATCAAAATCGACCAGCACTCGATAACATTCAACGACATAAGGTTTTCAGGCACCAAGGACATAATGTCAGCTCTCCGAAGCGTTGCGTGACGGGTGTACTAGACCAGCTGTTCACTGCACTCCGTAATATTAAAGAAGTCATTAATTAAAGTAGAATAAATGTGATGCTTCCTCCTCTGTTTAATATCCTTGATTAACGCTTGGTTGCTCCGGAGCATCTTCGACACCACATTTGTGTTGAGACCACCTCT
This sequence comes from Silene latifolia, assembly GCF_048544455.1. Taxonomy (NCBI): domain Eukaryota; kingdom Viridiplantae; phylum Streptophyta; class Magnoliopsida; order Caryophyllales; family Caryophyllaceae; genus Silene; species Silene latifolia. Next base: position 22,729,623 of record NC_133534.1, read on the forward strand.
ACCACAGTCGAGAGAGCAGCCCAACCCGTCCCCCTTTCCACGAGGATGGCTCTTAACAGAGGATAGCGCTTTACCAGATGGAATGAGCATGGTAACAGGTGTCGCCTCCATAACGGGCTCTTCAGATTCAGTTACGCGAGCACGTTTTGTGGATTCCGGCCCTATGTCACCATATGTTTTCCTCTTAACATCATTCAACTTTCTTGTCAACGGATGTCCAGCAGTTGCTTTGAAATAACCAACCCGCATCAAGGTGTCTCCTCTGATACTGTTAATGTCACAGAGGACGAGTGTTGCAGCAATCTCAGCACGGTACAAACTCATAGCACCCTCTTTCCCGAGGTCACATTGAAAAGGGCTTCCGTGGTAAAACAACATATGTAGCATCATGAAAACACCACAGTCATTTCTCGAATACCCTTGAGCTTGCCAGCTGAACTCAATGTTCACGATCTTAAACCCGCTGACCTTTGCCCCCTTAGACAACCCTTTAGACACCAAATACTTCCCCATTATATTTGCCTGAACATGCATACGCGTCAGTGTGCTAACGTAGTACGACCCATATAAATTGGTTGACTTTTGGATATCGGACACTTACCGAAATACGCGTTATCCCTCCGTAAGGGAGCGTTTCTAATGGGTCATCGTATTTGCGGTTGTCGAGGTAGTCAATCTGCTCGGTGAGAAAGTTGATGCACACGCAGCTATAGTGATCACCGTCACCAGATAACACGGGCAGAAAGATCTGCATCGTGTGTCGCTAAGATCAGAAAAAGGCGGAAACCTTAAAAACCATGATAAAAGATTACATGTTTTGTTACCTACCATGTCCGTGTCAAGCTGGAATGGTGCACGACAGGTTTCAGCCCAGGCATCCCAGCCACCAAAAGTGTCTTCGTCTTTGTTCAATACTTTCCCAAGCTTTTGAGCCTTCCAAATAGACCTTGCAGGGTCCTTTAATTTGAAAAGTGTTAAATGCGTGATCAGATAATTAAAGAGCTATTTTATAAAAATAAAAAAAAAAACTTTAACCAAAAAAAGTGTACTGTTAACACAGAAGGGTAATGTTAAAAGTATAATTTAAACAATAAAAAGTGTAATTCTAACGGCCAAAAGTATCATTTTAACGGACAAATGTGCAATTTTAACATACAAAAGAAATATTTTAACTTTAAAAAATATAATTCTAACGGACAAATGTGTAATTTTAACACACAAAGGTAACATTTTAACTTACACTGTGACTTAGGCCAAAGAAACAATGGGATATGTCCGAAGGTTTCATGATGTGGTTGAGTAGTAAGCACCAACCATCAATAACACTTGTCATGATTTGCTCCCCAGGGTTCAAAGTTGCAATATCTTCCCGGGTAATGAAATAAAACTCGCTGAATTGGACCAATCGTTCACTACAACAAAAAAATTTACTTAGTCAACAAATATATATATATAATTAGGAATGTTAAGGGACTCTTGTAAAAAATAATACACTTACAACTCGGAAAACGCGTCTGACTGATTGAACGCATAGTCAATCAAGTATTTCCTGTCACTAAACATTGGCACTAGGAGCTCCTGATTGAATGCTAGGTTTCTCGTCGCAAAGCACAATTCAGGATTAGGTGCCCCACAATCAATAGAACACCCAAGGTTCTCAATGACGTGATCCATACACGGTAAGGGCTCACTCGAGTGAAGTAAAAAAGGATGGTAGCTCAGATCACTGTGAGGGACGTACGGTACCGGGATAGGAATGTTGGCGCTCTCTGCCTCTGGTACTACATTAGCTGTTACCTCTCTGTGCTCGATAGTCCCTTCCGAATACTTCACGGCATCATCTTCCACTGCCGCATCTGTAATAAAAATAGTGTTATTTCATCATCAGAAAGTAAGTGTAACTGTGGCAGAGAAAAAAATAAAATTTAGTAGACAAAATTATAATTCAAACAAAATAAAGTGTTATTTTATCACAAAAAAGTGTAATTTTAACTAAAAATAGTGTAATTCTAGCAGACAAAAGTGTAATTCTAAGAAAAAAAAAGTGTGATTGTAACTTAAAAAAGTGTAATTTTAGCAGAGAAAAATGTAATTCTAACTAAATAAAGTGTTATTTTAACTAAAAATTGTCTAATTGCAGCAGACAAAAGTGTAATTCTAACAAAATAAATTGTTATTTTAACAAAAAAATTGTCTAATTGCAGCACACAAAAGTGTAATTCTAAGAAAAAAAAAGTGTTATTGTAACTTAAAAAAGTGTAATTTTAGCAGAAAAAAATGTAATTCTAACAAAATAACTTCATAACAAAATAACTTCATCCATGGCACTTCTAAACTCTGAAGGTCAATGGATTACCTCCGTGATCCTTCAGTGCAGCCCCATCCACCACCTTCTCTACCACTGTCTGAGGACTTGTTTCCAAATTTGGCTCATCATTATTCCCCGACGATTTTCAAAGCATGCACTGAGATATTGGGTGCTCCTGGGCAATGGCGTTTGCGTCTGCAGTAGAATATACAGTACTTGTCCATTCTACGTCCATAAATTCCTTTGCCTGCAACGCAAATACATATTCCGGCTGCTCGTTACCCTTTAACAACCGCTCATCAGTCGTTGCGCATCCGCCGTTTCCGGCACCCTCTTCATAATGTTGTTCGGCTGCGCGCTCTGCATCACATATCTCAGCAGTCGAGAATAGGAACTGAGTGGCAGGGGGGCAACTTCTATGTTCTGAACTTCCACCAAAGCATTATCCGCCTTCTCAGACTCAAAGATCAGGCCCACTAAATTCCAAAGATTTAGTATCCACTTACACTGACATCGTCTAATGTTGCGCAAAGTAACCTTTGTTGTACTTGAACATTGGAGACCAAGCTCAGCATTACCCTTCCCAATCTTGTCATCATCCTTGTCCATCTCGGCATTCATAACTTCACTCACATGCACAACCGTTCCCGTAGCGTCAGGGGCCACTTTCACCAATTCTGTTACCTCTCCAATTCCTTGGTCTTCTCTGGCCGGCATTTATGCTCGGCGCTCTTCTTCAATAATCTCCGCAGACGAAAATAGGAATTGAGTGACAGGTGGATTAGCGTCGGTGGGCTCATCCTCCTCATTTTTCTTTGTTCTCTCTATCGAGGTTCCCGACCCACGAGGCCCCCATGTCCATAGTCTGCTCTTGTTCCTTTACAGCAGCAGCATTCCCATAGAACTTCTTCTCAGCCTCATCAACCTATTGTTTTGAATAATACTCTTCGAGAACTTCCCGGTCAAATTTAGGTGGTTCGTCAACAGCCACCTCCTTCCCAACTACCTTCCTCCTTTTGTAAATAACGGAAATATCACGAGTACTACAAACGTCCACGTTGGTGTCCTTACTGTAATCGTCTCTGTTAGCAGCGTCCTTAAATTCAGTCGTGTTGTAAAATTACACCGCCTCCATTATCTGTTGTGTAGACACCTCCCGTGCTTTCTCACTGGCTACTTCATCCGAAACAATTGAGGCAGCCACCGTGCCTTCGAGGTCTGTACCAACATCTACAGTCACCTCTTTCTCATTATCGTATCCATCATCCTCCATATCATCACCATCCTCCTCATCCTCAACATCATCACCATACTCCTCATCTCCCTCGTCCTCATCATCATTGTCCTCCTCTTCATCATCATCACCAACCTGCTGCTCGTATCCCTCGTCATCTACCTCATCATTCTGATACTGATCACCTGGACTTTGTTGCAGCACAGGCGCTGATTTCACGGAATGATTTATTCGTTCAGCTATCTCCTGCATTTCCACAGCATAATCCTTCATCCTTTGGCTTTGAAAGAATGATTGCGTGCATTGTGTAGCGACAGGGTCACTAGAATAGTTCAGACCTCCTGTTAACCTTTTGAGCGTCATGGCTGCATCTTCATACCATGAATAGAAGACAGTAGCATTCCTTGGCATCTTCAAGTAAAGCTCATGCACATCCTACATTAAAATACAGATAATTGGACAAGTGTTCAGTCAAAAGTGTTCATTCAAAAGTATAATTTTAACTTTGACAAGTGTAATTCTAAGGGCAATAAGTATAATTCTAACGGACTAAAGTGTAATTGTAAGCTACAAAAGTATAATTTTAACTTTAAAAAGTATAATTTTAAAGGACAAAAGTGTAATTGTAACATACAAAAGTATAATTTTAACTTTAAAAAGTATAATTTTAACTGTCAACCTTGTAATTTAAGCAATTACTGATTAATATCGCAATTACAATTGTAGTGTAATTGTACTGAAAGAAAGAGTAACTTTAAAACATGTAAATTAGCCTTGCCAAATCAACAAATAACACTTACATCTACAGCCCGAGCTTTCAACTCCTCGTCATCATCAACACCAGATGGGAGTTCAATCTCGATGAACTTCTTCCTGTCTAAAGTTGAAGTCACTTGTAATGCCGCGTCACTAACCACATTGCCAATGGCCAACACTTTGCTGTCATTAGGAACCCCGCCAATGCTTAACAGTTCCTTTTGAAGGCACCGAGGATACTTAACCGAGGACCAAGTTTGTCGACCCAAACAGTTCTTGTCAAGCTCACCATGTAGTCTGTCAGAAAGCGTCTGCCGGTCCCAGTGCTTAATGAGAGGCAGGCTGTGGCGACAACTCGTACCACGGAAATCGAAACGTTAAAAGTACGTAATCATTAAGAAGAGGGTACACCCCAGCAGGGTCTGTTTATTTTCACCAGTAGCTGCCGTAGCCTTCACCAAATGTTCCAGCACATAAGTACACCAATCGTACTGCATAATCGAGTCCACATCTTCAACAACTCTCAAAAGCTTGAAGTCAACCCCGCTGTATGACGTTGGAGTTAGGAATGATGACATGGCGAGCAGAACAAACAGCCTGCAAAATTGAGGACCTCCTTTTTTGTATTTTTTTTTTTAAATATCTTGGAAGACAATTCCTAAATTAATGCCTTCGTTAACCCCTTTTATGTTGTATGCTTTTCGCCATTTATCTTTCAATTGCTTGTTCTCCGGCGCTTGAGAATCCTTTTGGCGGCCCGTAGGTACTAGATCAACTGTTTTAGGACCAAGTGGTAACATAAAACAGTCATACACGTCATGCTTGGTGACCATGAACTCCTTATCTTTAGCTGCCCGAAAAATATACGATTCGTCACTGAATGCTTTGAGAAAATCTTTAACATAACCCATTGGATATGTTTTGAGCTTAAGCTCCAAAATACCACCGAAACTGATCCTCTGTACCGCATCTCGCTGGGCATCATTAAGCTTTTCAATGAGCTCAACAAGCTGCTTCGGCCGACACTTTACAGTCACCTTTGCTATTTTGTTCTTGGCTGGCTTGGCCTCAACGTGATCAGACATCTACTGAAGAAATAAGTAACAGTAATTAAAAACGTGACATATAGACCTTATACCACACAAAATACAAATAACAATAATTTTAAGTTTTTCAACCTGCTCAACAAGCTGCTTCTTCAACTTGACAGGCACCTTTGCTTTTTTGGTCTTGCCTGATTTAGCCTCATTTCCATCTGACATCTGTTAACATTACAAAAAATTAATTCTAGCAGACAAAAGAAAAATTCTAACAAAAAAAACGTGTAATTGTAGCAGCATAAAGTGTAATTTTTAGCAGACACAAGTGTAATTCTAACAATATGAAGTGTAATTTTAGCAGACAAAAGTATAATTCTAACAAAATAAAATGTTATTTTAACAGACAAAAGTGTAATTTTAACAAAAAAAAGTGTAATTTTAGCAGACAAAAGTGTAATTCTAACAATATAAAGTGTAATTTTAACAAGGGCAAGTGAAATTTTAAAAAAAAGTGTAATTGTAGCAGCATAAAGTGTTATTTTAGCAACAAAAGTGTAATTCTAACAAAATCAAATGTTATTTTAAAAGACAAAAGTGTAATTTTAACAAAAAAAAAAGTGTAATTGTAGCAGACAAAAGTGTAATTCTAACAAAATAAAGTGTTATTTTAACAGGCAACAATGTAATTTTAGCAAAAGAAAGTGAAATTGTAGCAGCATAAAGTGTTATTTTAGCAATAATAGTGTAATTCTAACAAAAAAAAATGTTATTTTAACAAAAAAAAAGTGTAATTTTAACAAAGAAAAGTGTAATTGTAGCAGACAAAAGTGTAATTCTAACAAAATAAAGTGTTATTTTAACAGGCAACAGTGTAATTTTAGCAAAAGAAGGTGAAATTGTAGCAGCATAAAGTGTTATTTTAGCAACAAAAGTGTAATTCTAACAAAATAAAATGTTATTTTAAAAGACAAAAGTGTAATTTTAACAAAAACAAGTGTAATTGTAGCAGACAAAAGTGTAATTCTAACAGCATAAAGTGTTATTCTAACAGGCAACAGTGTAATTTTAGCAAAAAAATGTATTTGTAGCAGCATAAAGTGTTAATTTAGCAACAAAAGTGTAATTCTAACTGATGGGGCATATTCTGCACCGCTGACCAAGTCAACATACTGAGCAAGGTCAAAGATGTCCACAACAAGTCAACGACTTATACAGCCTAGCCGATGCAGCCCATCGGCCTGCTAGCCTGGGTCTCGGCGTGACAAACTGCCCGGTAGGGACACATGCCCGCGTACTCATATCCAAGACCCCCTCGGCGGTGAGTCAACATGGCCCGCCGGCCTGCCATAGGTCCCTCGGCCGAGGGGTAGATCAGTCTTTCCACCTGCTAGCCACTTGGCCACTTGGCCACTACGTGACAAAAGGTGAAAGCCTATAAATACTCCTCAACCTTCATTGAGGAAAGGATCTAAGAAACGTAACCTAAATACACTATTCATCTGGTAATATCTCCCTTATCTCTCTACAATACATACCCAGCCAAGTAACGCAGCTTAATCCTTTAAGTTTACTGACTTGAGCGTCGGAGTGAGTACGCTTGGCACACAGCCAAGCCCTCAGTTCGTTCATTGTTGCAGGAGAGGCCGAAAGGGACAATAGAAGCGAGAAGGGTTCAACCCAAGACATTATTCTACAAGCCACGGGTGGTAACGATACTTGCTCTGGAATTACACCCGGAACAATTGGCACCGTCTGTGGGAAAGACACTAGAAGCTAGTCACATTCATTCCAAAAAAAAAAAAAAAAAAAAAAAAAAAAAAACAAATCAACAAAAACCCACCCAAAAAGCTAAGAAAATGTCGAAACAACAAGAGGTATTCGTGACGGACGAAACCGAATTTTACCACGATGATACCGTCCACAGATCTGGAGTCGTGCAACCCTCCACCGGCGGAGTAATCCAACCAGAATTCGGGATGCCAATAATACCCGACACACCGGTGCCAGCCAACCAGGTCACCATCATGGGACAGGTGGTTGACGTAGCAAAGCTGAAAATGCTCCTGGACCTAATCAGCAATACGCCCGCTCACACTGTCACGCCGACAAGAGCGGCGGAAACTGTCCAGGAGGCTAGGGCCCAAAACGTGACTCCGAGAAATTTGAACGGGGCACTAGGAGAAGCCGACCCAGCCAAGACGCCGGGGGAGCCCAAAGTGGGCGCGGTAGACCTAAGTCCTTCCCGCACTCGTGGGAGGACAGCGTCCCCGCCGCACGAACGAGGCTTACCCCAAAGGAGCCAGAGGAGTCCGACTCAGCAGAGTTGGAGAAGAAGTCCGAGTCGAAGAAGGAGCCCCTCCCGATACGGGGGGAGGAGCCAGGTTAGAGATGCAAGGAGCCGATCGCCGCGTGTCGTTCGACACGTGGTTGGCGACCCCTCAACGCTTACGTCCGGAAGTCCCGGTGCCGCATAAGCTCAAGTTGCCACCTCGTCATACAAGGGAGATAGTGATCCAGCCGACCACGCTGAGGCTTTCGAGTCTTACATGTCGGTATGGGAGCAGCCCGATGAGGTCTGGTGCCGAATTTTCCCAACAACTTTGCATGGGATGGCTCAAAGCTGGTACAAAGGGCTTCCCGATGGCTCGGTGTACTATTACGCCGACCTGAAGGGCGCTTTCCTAGCCCAAGTACTCTGCTGATAAGAGAAGGGCCGTAGAGACATCGACCTCCCGACTATCGAGACGGGAGGGAGACGAGTTTCTACGAAACTATGTGAAGAGGTTCGACGGAAAGGTCCAGCAGATTCGAGAAATCAATCCCGGCGGCGGCCTTCGATCGATGAAGGGCCTCCCAAGGGGAGATTTAAAAACGAGCTCATCAAGTGCGGAGGCCTAGGTTTGGACGCCGCCGGGAAGTTGGCGACCAAGCCATCAAAGTAGAAGACTACCACAAGACCTGGGTAGGCCCCAGCGAGGCTGAGCAATTAGAAAGGAAGAGCCGCCGGGAGGATAACCCGAATGAAAAACGCCGTGACAACAACGGGTCACGGTCTGATGAAAGACGCCGTGAGAGTAATAGGCCACGGTCAGAAAAGTCTGCCAGAAAACAAAGCTCGGCGAATGCCGGGGGGAGCTCGGGGACGTACTACAAAAACGGTACGATGATCACACCCCCTAGTCGTGTCGGCCGCCGAGGTCTTCGCTTTGAGCAAGAACGAGGGCCAAAAATGGGAAAGACCCCCTAGGCCGAGGAGTGACGGTGACACGAGCCGAGATCGTAAGTACCACGGCCACAGGACACTTAACCAACGATTGCCGACACACGAAGGATGCCATTGAAGAGTTAATCCGGATGGGGAGCCTCGGCAAATATGTTGCCAGAGGCCAAAAACCAGATGCCGGCGGATCGAATAGCAAGTCCGCCTCTGAGCGGGTAGGAGTAGTCAATGTCGTCATCAGGGACAACGAGAGCAGTGGGTCCGCTCATGAGCGCAAACGGCCCCAGGATGAACCTTATCCGGCCATCAACTTTGTGCCCAACACAGCAACCCCCGCTCCCAGCATCCCAGACATGACCATCGGACAAAGGGACTACGATGGAGTCGCCGCTCTTCATAGCGACCCACTTACGATCCGCCTAGACATAGCCAACCACCCTGGTGAAGGGATGCCTGATTGACACAGGCGCCTACACGAATGTTATGAACAGAGAATGCTTTCTCGGCCTCGGTCTGAGGATTGAAAATTTGAGCCCCTGCACCAAACCGTTATACAGCTTTTCTGGGGCCGGCCTGGTACCCCGGGGTCAATCGGTTTTGCCGGTGAGGTTCGGCGAGGGAGGTGCGACCAAGAACGTTATGTCTAAATTCGTAGTCATCGACGGCACGCCTGCCTACGATGTACTCATAGGCCGGATCACTTTGAGCGAAATCAACGCTGTAATATCCATCCGGCCCCGACATTGATATATGTCTCGGACCGGGGGAGGCACATAAGCTCATCTCGAAAAAGAGGGAGATCCGGTTTGTGGGAGGTTCACGCTAACGGCCCCTCCGCGACGAATGGCTCGAGGGCCGATATCGTTATCATCAGCCCAAACGGGGATGTATCCGAGCACGCCTTGAAGCTTACCTCATTGGCCTCCAACAAGGAATCCAAGTACGAGGCGATGATAACCGGAATTGAGCTAGCTAAAGCCGCCGGCGTAACGTATCATGGTAAAGACAGATTCGCTCCTCGTGACCAACCAGGTTAGAGGAGAGTGCGAAGCCCAGGACTACGAGACAATAAGGTATCTAGTAAGGGTGAGAGCTGTCGCTTCAGAACTAGAATCGTTCGGATACAGTACACCCCCAGATCCGGGAACGACCGGACCATCGGCATGGTCGAAGGAGCGAGAGACCGAGGAAGTAGAGATTGATCCGGGCCGCACCGTAACCGTCGGTGTCAACCTGGAACCAGAATTCAGAGCCGACCTCCTGGACCTGCTGAGGAAGAACAAAGATGTTTTCGCATACTCAGCGGCCGAGATGCCGGGCGTGAATCGGGAGGTGATTGTTCACGAGCTGAACGTACTCCCCACCGCTCGCCCAGTCAAGCAGAGAATGAGGAACTCCTCGGTCGAGAAGGACGAGGCCATCAAAGCCGAAGTAGATAAATTACTAGCGGCAGGTTTCATCATGCCTTGTACTTATCCTGAGTGGTTAGCCAATGTTGTAATGGTGAAGAAATCATCGGGAGCATGGAGAATGTGTGTAGACTTTACCAACCTTAATAAAGCATGCCCCAAAGATTGTTATCCCTTGCCTCGGATAGATAGCTTAATCGACGCCACGGCAGGCTACACCATGCTAAGCCTACTGGACGCCTTCTCAGGGTATCACCAAGTGTTTATGGCCGAGGAAGACATGCCTAAATGCGCATTTATCACCGCCAACGGCACATACATGTACAAAATGATGCCGTTTGGTTTGAAGAACGCCGGAGCAACGTATACGAGGCTGGTGGACAAAGTGTTCCAAAATAAAAAAGGACGAAACATTGAGGCATACGTCGACGATGCTATTGTAAAAAGCAAGACCGACAGCGAGCATCTGGCCGATTTACACGAGACATTTTGTTCACTAAGGAAATACAAGATGAAGCTCAACCCAATGAAATGCAACTTCGGTGTCGGGCGGGAAAATTTCTAGGAGTACTTGTCGGCGCGAGGCATAGATGCCAATCCGGACAAAGTCCAAGCAATCCTAGACTGCTAGGAACCAAGGAATCGGAAAGAGGTTATGACGCGGCCCAGGAAGAATGGCGGCTCTCGCCCGTTTCATCTCTCGGTCAGCCGACAAGAGCACACCATTCTTCAAAGTGTTGAAAGGAAATAAAGATTTCAGCTGGGGGGAGGAACAGAGCACGGCTTTCAAACAACTGAAAGCTCATCTTCAGACTCTCCCAACTCTGTCCAGGCCGATATTGGGGGAGACGCTATACCTATACATAGCAGTAACCTCGGCCACGATCAGTGCCGTGATCATCAGGGAAGAAGACAAACAGCAACACCCAATCTACTTTGTCAGCCATACACTGTTGCCCGCCGAGAGAAATTACCCACTAATCGAAAAAGCAGCCTTCGCCGTCGTCGTCGCCACAAGGAAGTTAAAACCCTACTTCGACGCACACCCCGTGACGGTCCTAACCGATCAGCCATTGGAGAAATCCTTGGAAAAATTCGAACAATCCGGCAGGCTCATCAAATGGGCAGTGGAGCTCTCTGGTTTCGGCATTCAGTACAAACCAAGGCCTTCGATAAAGGGGCAAGCGCTTGCAGATTTCCTGGCCGAATGCACATATCAGGAAGAGCCAAACCCAGGCATATGGGAGGTCTATACCGACGGCTCCTCCACGACGAATAGCTCAGGAGCCGACATCCTTATCATCAGCCCAAACGGAGACGAGTTTGAGTACGCCTTGAAATTCACCTTCTCGGCCTCGAACAATGAGTCCGAATACGAGACGGTGATAACCGGAGTCGTGCTAGCTAGGGCACGGGAGCGAACACATTGTGTTGAAGACGGACTCACCTTTGTTGGTTACCAACCAAATCAGAGGGGAGTATGAGGCTCGGGACGACGGAATGGTAAGGTACCTAGAGAGGGTAAAAGCCGACGTAGCAAAATTGAAATCCTTCCAAATCCAGTGCGTTCCCAGATCCGAGAACAACCGGGCCGACGCTCTCTCCAAACTGGCCAGCTCAACCATCAAGAATGTCAGCCGAACCGTACTGGTAGACATCAGGAACGCGAAAAGCATCACTGAGACCGTCGGCATAGTGGGTAACATAGAGACCGAGACAACGTGGATGACTCCGATAATGAGATACAAGCTTACAGGTGAATTGCCGGAGGGCCGCAATCCCTCGGCCAAAATAAAAAGGATCGCCGCCAGGTACCTGGTATTCGAAGGGGAGCGTACGGAAGATCGTAATAAGACCACTCTTGAAGTGTGTCGGTCGGCCGACGCAGAATCGACATCGAGAAATCCACGAAGGCATCTGTGGACATCACATGGGGGCAAGAACACTAGCCCACAAAGCTCTCCGAGCTGGCTACTTCTGGCCCACCATGCTTCAAGATTCCAGAACGAAGACCAAGAAGTGCACGAACTGTCAGATGCATGCCCCGGTGATACACGCTCCCTCCAGAGACCTACAACCGGTGCTTAGTCCCCTTCCCTTCGCACAATGGGGGATGGACATGCTAGGGCCATTCCCAACGGCCTCCGGAGGAAGGAAGTTCTTAATCGTCGCCGTTGACTACTTCACCAAATGGGTTGAAGTCGTAGTGATACCCGGCCGAAGACCACAATTTGCCGTCATAAAGGTAATCTGGGAAAACGTTATAACCCGCTTTGGATTACCCCAAGTTATGGTATTTGACCACGGCCGAGAGTTTTGGAGCGACCTGATAATGAACTGGTTAGAGGAGCTTGGCATCAAGTTTGCGTATTCCTCCGTCTGCCACCCGCAGAGTAACGGGCAGGCGGAGGCAGCCAACAAAACCATCCTCAACGGTTTGAAGAAGACGGTTGAAGATCTTAAGGGAAGGTGGGCCGATGAACTACCGGCGTCTGTGGTCCCTTCGAACCACGGAGAAAGAAGCAACGGGATACACCCCTTTCCACCTAGTCTACGGCTCCGAAGCGGTCCTGCCGATCGAAGCGACAGTGCCGACATTCGAACGGCCACTTTTGACCCGATTGAAAACGAGGAGGGCCTAAGAGCTTCCCTAGACCTGGTCGAAGAAAGCCGAGACACGGCACGCCTCAACTTGGCCGTATATCAGAACCGGATGAAGAGAGCCTACAACCGAAGAGTCCACAAAAGGGACTTAACAATAGGAGACCTAGTCCTAAGGAAGTCGGCTGCCACCAACAAAGGAAATATTCACGGCAAACTGACGGCCAACTGGGAGGGTCCCTACAAAGTGGTCGAAGAGATGAGGCCGGGTACATACCGGCTGACAGACATGGGAGGTGTGCCCTTGATGAGCCATTGGAACACCGATAACCTGAGAAAATACTTTGTATAGCGGCGGAGGTGTCAAAACCCATTGTGGACACCCCAACGCACGATCATGACAAACAAATGAATCGTCCAAGTTCTCCATCAAAGTGTCTGTCCCCTACACAATTCGCCACGGACGGAAACTCGAAGGGAAGAATCGCTATCAAAGCCGCAACCCCGATTACCTCGGCCAAAACCGAGAGCGACGGGGAACACGTCGGCCGATACGCTAAAAAGAAACGTATACTCAGTGCAATTGAGACGCCAATCTAGCGGTCAATATGCCTACACAGTTACGAACGCTATCGAAGCCGCAACCCCGATTACCTCGGCCAAAACCGAGAGCGACGGGGAACACGTCGGCCGATACGCTAAAAAGAAACGTATACTCAGTGCAATTGAGACGCCAATCTAGCGGTCAATATGCCTACACGATTCTAACGCTATCGGCCGCAACCCCGATTACCTCGGCCAAAACCGAGAGCGACGGGGAACACGTCGGCCGATACGCTAAAAAGAAACGTATACTCTGTGCAATTGAGACGCCAATCTAGCGGTCAATATGCCTACAGCGATTCTAACGCTATCGGCCGCAACCCCGATTACCTCGGCCAAAACCGAGAGCGACGGGGAACACGTCGGCCGATACGCTAAAAAGAAACGTATACTCTGTGCAATTGAGACGCCAATCTAGCGGTCAATATGCCTACACAGCGATTTAACGCTATCGGCCGCAACCCCGATTACCTCGGCCAAAACCGAGAGCGACGGGGAACACGTCGGCCGATACGCTAAAAAGAAACGTATACTCTGTGCAATTGAGACGCCAATCTAGCGGTCAATATGCCTACACGATTCTAACGCATTGTCGAAGCCGCAACCCCGATTACCTCGGCCAAAAACGAGAGCGACGGGGAACACGTCGGCCGATACGCTAAAAAGAAACGTATACTCAGTGCAATTGAGACGCCAATCTAGCGGTCAATATGCCTACACAGTTACTAACGCTATCGAAGCCGCAACCCCGATTACCTCGGCCAAAACCGAGAGCGACGGGGAACACGTCGGCCGATACGCTAAAAAGAAACGTATACTCAGTGCAATTGAGACGCCAATCTAGCGGTCAATATGCCTACACAGTTACGAACGCTATCGAAGCCGCAACCCCGATTACCTCGGCCAAGACCGAGAGCGACGGGGAACACGTCAGCCGATACGCTAAAAAGAAACGTATACTCAGTGCAATTGAGACGCCAATCTAGCGGTCAATATGCCTACACAGTTACGAATGCTAAAGACATTAGACACAGTTGAGACATGCATTCAAACCGCCTCGGTCATGACGAGTGTAAAAACGAAGACAGTTGATAACACAAGAAGAGCAAAAGATCGTGATCAGAGTCCCGGCCAAGCCGAGGACCAAATAGATAAAACTTCATTAAAATTGACTGCAAGGAGAGTACAAACGACGGCCGTCCCCGTGAGGGTAGCCTAAACTCTACCTACCAAAGCTTTACAAAAAAGCGAAGAAGCAAAAAAGCAAAAGATTACAGACTTGGGATTTGAAGCGCCAAAAGGATGGCAGGGAGAGAAGGCTCAATAATTGGCCCCCGAACAGCTGAAGCTATCCGAGACGACGGGTGAGTCTGGTGACGACCGCCCGTCTCCCTATGCTTGTTGTTGCCCTCCATCGGTAGCAACAGCATCTTCGGTAGCCGGCTTTGAGGAAGGCTGACCATCTCCAAGCAACTCCTTGGCCTCATCTACCTGAGCCGCCTTCGCTGTCTCCGCCTTCGTTGTAGCCGCTGCTTCTGCAGCATCGGCTATCTCATCCAGGAGCTGGTCGAATTTATCCCACGGGAAGGAATCGTCGGGGACAGCCCTTCTGATTGCCTCCCTGGCCGCCTTCTCGGCCTGGTCCCGGAACTGGACGCACATTTTGGGGAGGAGATCATCTTGAAGCATTTCAATATCCTTCTCTTTTTGATCAAGGATAGCCTGCATGTCCCTGAGCACCTCCGCCTGCTTCTGGAACCGATCCTCCCACTCGTCCCTCTTGGCAACCACAGCGTCATAGGCACCTTTATACCTGTCCCGCTCCTCCATCATCTTGGCCGTGGCACCATCAGCATCCTCAACTTTGGCCCTCTCGGCCCTCAGCAGCTTCTCAGCTTCCTCCGCACGCCCCTTGGCAGCAAGAAGATCCAGCTTAGCCTTCCCGGCTTCCCCCCTCGCGGCAGAGAGATCAAGCTTGAGCCTTGCAATCGGCCCCATTGGGCCGTGGCCTTTTCCTGCTCCATGATGAGGGAGGCGGCTAGACGACTCCATCTCCCCAGCCTCTTATATATTCTCTCGCCCTCCGCCACGAGCTCGGCGGGAGTAACCTTCTGGGGTGAAGAGTCCACGACGACGTTTTGGCCACCCGCCTTCTCAATCGCCTTCTCAGGCTGCTTCCCTACTTGCCGATCAGTGAGAACGGCAGCTGCCGACGGTGGATCTACAAGAAATTTACACAGAGCATCCATGTCACCATGCATTGACACGTCAGAAAGCCTGTCGTCAGGAATGTCCAACGAGCCGGCTAAATCCGAACCACAGGTTAAATCCGTACCAGTTCGAATCCTCTTAGTTGGAGGGCTGGTGGAAACAGGTTTCTCCGCGGCAACGGTGGAAGCAGACGGTGGGTCTTTCCTCTTCTTCGGAGAAGGGACCTTAGCAACGGTCACCTCCCCCTCAGTAATGTTGATCACCTCCACATGACCCTTTTCGACCACTGGGGTCGAAGAGGGAGTTGCCATTGATACAGCCGCCGATTTGGACGTCGCCTTCCTTGTTCTCTTCGGCACGCCACCAAGAACCCGTGCTTGAGCCGTCTCCGGATCCAACGCCCTCGTCTGTTTGTCCATGAGTTCGTTAGGGGACAGTCGGCGATCTTTCAACTCAACCGTAGGACGCCGCTGGACAACCTTCCCGTCCTTGTCAAGCCCTAGCCTCTTCAAGTCCTTCTCAGACAGACCCCGCCCAAACCGATCTGCAAGAAATCAAACAAGAGTTACATAAAGGAAGTAAAACAAGGCTCTGAAAAGGAACATAACAAGCAAAGGTGGGCCTCACACCGACCCCACTCACCCGGTTGAGGGCGGTAGATGAGGCCGACGCGGCATAGCGGCTCGTCTTGAAGAATAATCCGAGTCGGGGCAGCCATCCCTCCTCAAAGATCAAATATTTTTGCATTGCCCGCTTCTCATCCATGATAAGGGGGACAAAAGAAGCATCCATCTTAACCTTGCTACCCCGGGAGACGTGTTTCTCATACTCTTCCCGGGTCTCACACCGTAAGTGAACGGGGCTCTGAAAAGACCGAGGCAACGGGTAGTCCTCCGGCACTTGGACGTACACCCATCGCTCTTGCCAGTCTTTGCAGGAAGTAAGCTTGTTTACGGAGACATATCCTGGCTCCGTCTGCACGCTGTACCACCCCACCTTTCGGGCGAATGACGGCCGAAGACTATGAAGTCGGCGGAATAAGTTGACCGTAGGGACCTCCCCTTTGAAGAGACAGAGCCACACAAAGCCGATTATCGTCCTCATGGCCAACGGATGCAGTTGGGCCACGGCAAGATTCATAGCTTTGATGATGGCCATGACGTGTTCGTTCAAAGGAAACCGGAGCCCGTACTCCAAATGCCGGATGTACACGCCGATATGACCCGGGGGAGGACAGACCGCCCTGACCCTCCCGGGGAAAACAATTTTATACCCCTCACCAAGGAAGAAATGATCTCCGAAAAGAGTTTCTCCGGAGCGCTTGCAATTTATTTGTCCAGACACGGTCGAGGCCAGTCGTGCAGGCCTCACCATGATCCGGAACAGTCGTCCTCCCACCATCAACGGGAGCCCCCTCACCACGATCCGGAATAGTAATCCTCCCACCATCACCGGGAGCCCCCTCATCATCATCAGCATCATCCTCACCCTCCAACTCCTCCAGGAGGGGCAGATCAGCTACGGGAGAAGGAGACCTAGGGCCCCCAAACCTTAGCGGGATGGCCTCCAGTCCCTCCTCCTCATCAAGACGCGACGGGGAACCCCCCGGCGCAGAAGTACCAATCCCGGCATCAGAGGACATGATTCACAACAAATTACTAGCAAGAAAAATAAAAAAGTTTGCTTGTTTACCTTAAAGAAAAACACTCGCCGGATCAAATACTCCGAAGATTAAGAAGACGAAGACAACCCTTGAAAGTTTGGAGAGATGAAGATTTTGGAAAAATTTTCGAAAATAAAATGGAGGCCAAAAATCACGGAATAACTGACCTATTTATAGAGAAAAGCCCATGAAGAAGGGCCAATCAGGGCACAGCCCATGAAGCCTCAACCAATCAGCGAACGTACACGTGTCAAACATGCAACCGTGGGATGTCAATCGTTGCAACAGTCGAACGTCAATCAATGCAACAGTGACCAAGCGTCTTCAACACGCCTATTCACATCTCTTCGACTGATCATCTTCCTCAAACAAATTCCTAGGTATCTAGTCTCCGCCGGCCACCCGATCAACCAAGCTAGGGAGCACCGGCCGGGGGCAATCAAAATCAACCGGCACTCTCAGCCCAGGTCTCGGCCAGCGTCATGTTCTTTTCCACATCGGATACCCTTTATGCATCCATGTGGAGGGGGAATATGGTATACGGTACGGCCTACCAAGAGCCACGCTGGTATACAAGAAGAAGCCGATACAGAAAATTTGTGAAAGTTACTTGCGCAGAATATACGCTCAAAAGTACATCGGAGCCCATACCACGGCATAGACTACGCTGGGGGCAAATTGATGGGGCATATTCTGCACCGCTGACCAAGTCAACATACTGAGCAAGGTCAAAGATGTCCACAACAAGTCAACGACTTATACAGCCTAGCCAATGCAGCCCATCGGCCTGCTAGCCTGGGTCTCGGCGTGACAACCTGCCAGCCGGAACACATGCCCGCGTACTCATATCCAAGACCCCTCGGCGGTGAGTCAACATGGCCCGCCGGCCTGCCATAGGTCCCTCGGCCGAGGGGTAGATCAGTCTTTCCACCTGCTAGCCACTTGGCCACTTGGCCACTACGTGACAAAAGGTGAAAGCCTATAAATACTCCTCAACCTTCATTGAGGAAAGGATCTAAGAAACGTAACCTAAATACACTATTCATCTGGTAATATCTCCCTTATCTCTCTACAATACATACCCAGCCAAGTAACGCAGCTTAATCCTTTAAGTTTACTGACTTGAGCGTCGGAGTGAGTACGCTTGGCACACAGCCAAGCCCTCAGTTCGTTCATTGTTGCAGGAGAGGCCGAAAGGGACAATAGAAGCGAGAAGGGTTCAACCCAAGACATTATTCTACAAGCCACGGGTGGTAACGATACTTGCTCTGGAATTACACCCGGAACACTAACAAAAAGGTAATCAAAAGTGGGATTTCTCAAAAAAAAAAAAAAAAAACTGGATTTTAACAGAGAAAGAGTAATTGTAATCAACAAAAGTGGGATTTTTAAAAAAAAAACTATGTGTAATCTTAATGAATATGAACATATGTGGTAAAAACGTTTGTTGACAAAATATAGTGATCAAAAATAAATGTCCTAAATGTCCTCAATGTGCTAAAAATAACTGGGTTATCAAAATGAAGAAAGCAAAAACAGTGATCAAATAGAACAGTACAGCAACAATGGTGACAAAATACAGTGATCAAATACAGTGCAATTACATAACAATGTCCAATAAATTAAAAAAAACGTCTAAATAAAAGAAGAGAACAAATCATAAAACTCTAAAAACCCAAAAAAAAATCATAAAACTCTAAAAACCCAAAAAAAATTACCTTCTGAAGTGATCTGAATGGACGAAAATGGCAGCTTGCAAGTGAGAAAAGAAAATGGAGAAAAAAACGATAATAAGGTAACAAAAAAGCGATAAAATTGGGGGATTTTTAGAGCAGTTTCGTTCTTAAGCAGTTGAAATTAATGCGGTTTAATTTGGGGGAAATATTTTGGGGGAAAATTAATTTTGAATAATAGAGAGATGATAAATGGGGGGAAGTTAGTAGGACGTGTGTGTGATGTTTTGATTGACAACCTGCATGCATGTTAATACCCTATGAGTGGTAGGAGGAGAGAGGTAATTATTTTAGCCATTAGAATAATATTATTAGTTGTTTTTTACTTTTAATTTAAGTCATTCAATAACATGATCTAAGGGATGACAATAGAACTCATGGACTCACATGTAAGACATGGACTTAGTTGATCTTATTACTATATATATATATATATATATATATATATATATATATATATATATATATATATATATATATATATATATATATAGAGGAAGGATCAACTAAGGTCCTTACATATATTAAGTCCATAAGTTCTATTGTGAGCCATTGGATGGAGTGAGATAGATGGCCAAGATCAACCTCCAAAAGTGTGTTTATGTACTAATATCACTCATTCTCTCCTCCTTCACTAATCCTTCTAATTAATCACTAATTCACTATAACTTCTTTTCCTCTCATCCACTTCTCTCATATATCACACAACTCATCTTCTCTCTAAAACCCCAAAAAATAAAAACCCAAAAAATCCAAATAAATAAAAAACCCAAAACCCAAATAAATAAATAAAACCCAAAAAATCCAATTAAATCAAAAAACCCAAAAAATCCAATTAAATCAAAAAACCCAAATAAATCATTCATTCTTCTCTTCCTCATTCACCACCACCCACCACTATCCCACCCGACACCAACTCACCGCCCACCACCGCCGCCACCGCACCGCCGCCAATTTTTTTTTTTTTTTTTTTTTTTCGTTTGGTCTTTATTTTCATGTTTTGAGTTGTTTTTTCCATTCATTTTTTGTTGTTGTCTTTTATTTTCTTTTATTTTGTTACTTCTCCTTTTTTATTCATTTTCTCAAATCTCTTCTTGTTATACTTTTTTTAAAGATTTCGGGTTTTAAATCTTGTAATTTGGTTTATTTTAGATTTCGGGTTTGGTTGGGTTGTTGTTTTTTTGGTTTTATTATTGTTATTTGGTTTTTTGTTTTTGTTATTATGAGTTTTTTTGGTTTTTGTTATTATTTTTTTTTTTTCATATTTTTCATATTTATTGTTTGATTTTTTTACTATTTACGACTAAAGTTATACATTTTATGACCAAAGTTATACAAAAATGCACCAAAGTTATACAAAAAATGTACTAAAGTTATACAAAAAATTGGACTAAAGTTATACAAAAATGAACCAGAGTTATACAAAAATGAACCAAAGTTATACAAAAATGAACCAAAGTTATACAAAAATGGACTAAAATTATACAAAAAATTGGACGAAAGTTATACAAGAATGAACCAAAGTTATACAAAAATGAACCAAAGTTATACAAAAATCGACCAGAGTTATACAAAAAATTGGACTAAAGTTATACAAGAATGAACCAAAGTTATACAAAAAATGGACTAAAGTTATACAAAAATCGACCAGAGTTATACAAAAATGCACCAAAGTTATACAAAAAATGGAATAAAGTTATACAAAAATGAACCAAAGTTATACAAAAATGAACCAGAGTTATACAAAAATGAACCAAAGTTATACAAAAATGAACCAAAGTTATACAAAAATGGACTAAAGTTATACAAAAATGGACTAACTTTTGTATAACTCTGGTGCATTTTTGTATAACTCTGGTGCATTTTTGAATAACTCTGGTCCATTTTTGTATAACTTTAGTTCATTTTTGTATATATAACTTTGGTTCATTTTTTGTATAACTTTATTCCAATTTTTTGTATAACTCTGGTGCATTTTTGTATAACTCTGGTCAATTTTTGTATAACTTTGGTTCATTTTTGTATAACTTTGGTGCATTTTTGTATAACTTTGGTTCATTTTTGTATAACTTTAGTCCAATTTTTGTATAACTTTAGTCCAATTTTTGTATAACTTTGGTCTATTTTTGTATAACTTTGGTCTATTTTTGTATAACTCTGGTCGATTTTTGTATAACTTTGGTTCATTTTTGTATAACTTTAGTCCAATTTTTTGTATAACGTTAGTCCATTTTTGTATAACTTTAGTCCTTATTTGAATAACTTTTGTCCTTATTTGTATAACTTCAATCATTTTTTGTATAATTGTAGTCCAAAATTGTATAACTCTAGTCCTTAATTGTATAACTCTAGTCCTTATTTGTATAACTTTAGTCCTTATTTGTATAAATTAAGTCCAAATTTGTGTAATTTTAGTCCAAAATTGTATAACTTTAGTCCAAATTTGTATAACTTTAGTTCAAAATTGTATAACTTTAGAACTATAAATTCAAATTTGAAACAACATATAAGAAGATGATATTAAAAAAACCAATAAGTCAAAAAAGTACAATAAAAAAACTTCAATAACAATAATAAAAAATTAACCAATAATTAAAAAAAAAAACAAATAACAAAAAAAACCAAAACCAAACCAAACAAAAAAACCAACAAAACAACCTTGAATGGTTGTATAACTTCAATTTATACAATGTATAACTTTAAATGTTAATAGTGTAACTTTAATGTAAAAAGTGTATAACTTTAGTCATAAAATGTATAACTTTAATGTTGTAAGTGTATAACTTTAGTCGTAAATAGTATAACTTTAATGTTTTAAGTGTATAACCAACAAAAAATTAATAACCAACAAAAATTAAAAACCAAATAACAATAACAAAATAAAGTAAATATGACAAAAACACAAAAAAAAAACAAAATAACAAAAACCAAAAAACAAAGAACAAAATAAAGTAAATCTGAAAAATTTAAAAAATGGACAATGAAAATAAAACAAAACCTACACAAAAACCCATACAAAATAAAACAAAACCCATATAAAACAAAACCCATATAAAAAAAAAAAAAAAAATCAAAAAAACGAAAAAAAAGGAACGATGGATTGAAAAAAAAAAAAAAAGAGAAAGGAAGAGGAAAACGGGGAGGAAGGAAGCACGGGAGGAAGGACCCACCGAGACCAACACCAGCCACCACACGACCCACCGAGACCAACACCAACACCCGCATCCACCGACACAAACACCAACCCCTTTAATTTTTTTTTAAAAAAATGAATCTGAAAGGAGGACGGTTGGTGGTCGGCGTGAGCGGCGCCGCGGCGGCAATATGGTGATGGTGGTGACGGGTTGTGTAATGGTGGTGACGGGTTGTTGTTGTCGGTTGTGTGATGGTGGTGACGGGTTGTTGTTGTCGGTTGTGTGATGGTGGTGACGGGTTGTATGATGGTGGTGATGATGGTGGTGACGGGTGGGTTTGTCGGGTAGTCGGTTGGTGATGGTGGTGACGGGTTGTTGTCGGTTTGTCGGGTTGTGTGTGTGTGGGGGGGGGGGCGGCGAGACGAGAGAGGGAGGGAGGGAGGGGGGGAGCTGTTTGAATTTGGTTTTTTGTTTGTGTTTTGGTATTTTTTAGTTTGGGTTTTATTTGGGTTTTTTTTTTGTTTGGAGAGAATGAGAGGAAAATGAGAGAGAAAGAAGGATGAGAGAAGTGTGAGAGAGTGAATAATGAGTGAGTGAGTGAGTTGTGAGAATTAGAATGGGGATGGAGTTATACAAATTAGGATGGAGTTGTACAAGATTAGTGAGGGAGATTAGTGAGGGAGATTTGTGGCCCTCCATCAAGATGAAATCTCATCCCTCCATCCCTTCCATCCTAAGGTCCTTATAAGGACTTAGGGACTTATTAGATGTAGTGCCCTTAGGAGAACCCTTCTCTATATATATATATATATATATATATATATATATATATATATATATATAGAGGTAAGATCTAATGAGTCCCTTACCTCATTTAAGTCCATAAGTCCCTCTAAGGGCCATTGGATGGACTAAATGGAAGGTTGAGATGAATTTGATTAAAGGCCATTAAAAAGAAAAGGAAAAAAATGTGGATGGTTGGATTGAGATGGATGGTTGAGATTGAAAATTACCAAAAAAAATTACCACTAATCAAATTTCTACACACTAATTAATTTTTCTTTCTCTCTCTAGCCCCTAATTAATCAGTTTTGAGTTTTAGATTTCAGAAGTGTAAATGTAATGTTGTATGAGTTTTACAAGTGTAAATGTGACGGAAATATAATTTTAACATTTTACAAGTGTAAATGTGATGTTTTACGAGTGTAAATGTAACATTTTAAGAATGTAAAATTTATTTTTTGTGACGGAAATTTTGAATTTATATAATTTTAACATTTTACAAGTGTAAATGTGATGTTTTACGAGTGTAAATGTAACATTTTAAGAGTGTAAATTTATTTTTTGTGACGGAAATTTTGAATTTATATAATTTTAACATTTTACAAGTGTAAATGTGATGTTTTACGAGTGTAAATGTAACATTTTAAGAGTGTAAATTTGATTTTTTGTGACGGAAATTTTGAATTTATGTATAATTTTAACATTTTACAAGTGTAAATGTGATGATTTACGAGTGTAAATGTAACATTTTAAGAGTGTAAATTTAATTTTTTGTGACGGAAATTTTGAATTTATATAATTTTAACATTTTACAAGTGTAAATGTGAGGTTTTACGAGTGTAAATGTAACATTTTAAGAGTGTAAATTTGATTTTTTTGTGACGGAAATTTTGAATTTATATAATTTTAACATTTTACAAGTGTAAATGTGAGGTTTTACGAGTGTAAATGTAACATTTTAAGAGTGTAAATTTGATTTTTTAGTCAATTTGAAGGTTTTAGAGTGTAAATTTTGTCCTTTGAGTGTGAATTTGGTCCTTTATAAGTGTAACTTTGTCCTTTACGAGTAAAACATTAGTCCGACTACCAAAAAACGCCACCGTCAACGAGTGAATTTGGTCCTTCCCCACCAACTCATATCCACAAAAAATATGAGTGCAAATTTATATAATTTTAACGAGTGTAAATGTAAAGAAATACAAGTGTAAATGTTAAGAAATACGACTGTAAATGTGAGTGTAAATGTAAATAGTAAGAAATATGAGTGTAAATGTAACAATTATGAGTGTAAATGTAAAGAAGTACGAGTGTAATTGTAAAGAAATATGAGTGTAAATTTGAAAAATGTGTGTAAATGTAAAGAAATATAAGTGTAAATGTAAAAAAATACGAGTGTAAATGTAAAGAAATATGAATATAATAAATATATTTATTAGCTCTAAGAATACAAATTATTATAATATGATTTGTAAATGTGTAAATGTATAAAAACCAGTGTATAGATCTGAAAAAAAAAAGTGTAAATTTAAAGAAAAATGATTGTGACTGTAAAAAAATACAAAGTGTAAAAAAACACAAAGAAAAATGAGTGTAAATGTGAGAAAATACAAGTGTAAATTTAAAGAAATATGAGTGTAAGTGTGAGGAAATACAAGTGTAAATTTAAAGAAATATGAGTGTAAATGTGAGGAAATACGAGTGTAAATGTAATGATTTACGAGTGTAAATGTGAAGGAAATACGATTGTAACTGTAAAAAAAAACAAGTGTAAAAAAACACAAAGAAAAATGAGTGTAAATGTGAGAAAATACAAGTGTAAATTTAAAGAAATATGAGTGTAAATGTGAGGAAATACAAGTGTAAATTTAAAGAAATATGAGTGTAAATGTGAGGAAATACGAGTGTAAATGTAATGATTTACAAGTGTAAATGTGAAGAAGTATGATTGTAAATGTAAAAAATATATGAGTATAATAAATATATTTATTAGATCTAAAAAAAAACTACAAAAACCAAAAAAACATTTTATAAAAGAATTAAAAAACTAAAAACATAAGAAATACGAGTGTATAATATAGATCTACAAAAACCAAAAAAAATGAAAAAGGTACCAAAAAAACGAGATCTAACACTTTATAAGACGAGATCTAAAAAATGAAAAAGGAACCCAATAAACTAGATCTGAAACATAAATCTGGAAAAAATATATTAATAAGACGATTTTTTTATAAGACGAGATTTGAAAAATTATAAAACAAGACGATATTTGAAAAATAAACTAGATTTGTGAAAAATTAAGAACAACAAACTCCCATCTCAAAAAGAAAAAAAAAAAATTATAAAAAACAAAAAACTCATTCAAAGCAGAAAGCCAGAAACCCACGAAAACTCTAAAAAAAAAAAAAAAAAAAGGAAAGTGAAGGCTGAATGAACAGCCTGTGGCCGCCAACCACCACGGCCCCCTTATTTTCGATCTTTGTTTGTCGGTCGTTGGTTAAAGGCAGAGAGGGAGGGTGTTGTTGGTCGTTGGTTGTCGGCGAGGGAGCGGCAGGGATGGCGGTTATGGGGGCGTAGGGAGCGGCAGGTGTGTGGCTTTGGTGTGGCGGTTGGTGGTGGTAGGTTAGGCGGTAGTGGTGCGTGAGGGAGGGAGTTCTGGTGCGGGAGTGTGTTGGTGGTGCATGAGGGTGGCGGTAAGAGAAAGGGAGGCAGGTGGTTGGGCTGGTGGAGGTGGAGCTGTGGGGCCCGGATCTGGACAAAGGGGAGAAAGGGAGGAAGTTGGTCGGTCGGTTGGAGTGGTTGTCCGGTACTGGTGGTGCGTGGTGGTGGATGTATGGTGGTTGGGTGAGTGAGGAAAAAGGGGGAAATTCTTTTTTGAATTTTTTTGTTTTTCTGGTTTTTAGAGAGTGGAGAGGTAGGATATTTGTGTGATAGGAGAGATGAGTGGGTGGAAAAAAAGGCTTTTATAGTTAAATTAGGGTTTGATTAATGATGGTAGAGAGGGAAAATTATTAATTAGCATCAATCCCTTCATTTTAGCCTTAATCTCTTACTTTTTCCCTTCAATCTCATCCCTTCATCTCATCTTTTCAATGGCCCTTATGAGGACTTATGGACTCAATGAAATTGAGTGGACTCACTTGATCTCTTCTATATATATATATATATATATATATATATATATATATATATATATATATATATATATATATATACATATATATACCTACTTTGTAATTAGCGTTTTAGTTCTTAACAAATTCAAATGGAAAATAAATCTTTTGTCAGTTGTGATTAATTATAATATAATTATTATATCTTCTGCATTATTTGTGTGGCCAAATTTATATCTTTTCGTAGATATTAATATTTAAAGTATACATGTGTTTTATAAAAATTGGAGACTCTAGAATTGCCTGAAAAAAGCCTCTTATATATATATATATATATATATATATATATATATATATATATTGATTAGTAGGAGTAGATTAAGGTGAGTCAAAGATTGAGCCCAACTGTTTCGTGTATATATGTATCGATATTCTATGCGATGAATTACAACTTAACATATTCAACTCCTTCTTCCCTGTTCTTTATTTTCTCATGGTATCTTGAGCAACATTAACGATCCAAACACAAAAATTCAAATCATTTCATCATGACTATTGATGATAACAAACTCAAAGGCATAATGGGGGCCCAAAGACTACACCCGTAACATCGCCACTTTATCTTCATCCTTCCGATAATCCAAATCTAAAGTTACACATATCGTTTTTAATGGCAATAACTATGATATGTGGGCAGATGCCGTTAAAAACCGGTTTGATGCAAAAAATAAATTAGCCTTCATTGAAGGGAAGGTTAACAAACCCAAGTGTGAAGGAGATGACGATAGCGTTGAATTGGTAGCATGGCGACAGTGCAATCCTATGCTAAGAGCGTGGCTTTGGAAAGTGATCGATCCAAAGCTACATCCGAGTATTACATTCTCACAGCCAATTGAAGATGTGTGGGAAGAATTACGTGATATAGGTACTCAGCGAGAAATGCCCCTCGAGTACATCAGTTGAAAAATGAATTAAGTGAATGCAAGCAAGGAAGGGATTCCGTGGTTGAGTATTATACTCGACTAAAGACGATCTGAGATGAGTTAGCCAATTATAGCAAAATAAAGAGGTGTGCTTGTGGAGCAGCCACCTAGATAGCGAAGGAGCGTGAAGAAGAAAGGGTTCACCAATTTCTGATGGGGTTGGATTTGAAGCTATATGGGAACATACGAACCAACCTGTTGATGGAAGATCCAGTCGCAACTCTGATTCGTGCTTATGCTCTTATATTAAGGGAAGAGTGACATGTCTCATTGACTAAAGTCAAGGAGGAACGAAGTGAAGTAGCCATGGTAGCAAGGACTTGCGGTGGAGGAAAGGGCAGAAATGGAAATACCAAAATTGAAATTGATGAAGAAGATTCACCACCACATTGCAATTACTGTAAAAAGTATTACCACACCGAAGAAAATTGCTACGATAAACACATGTATGAGGAAGTTAAAGCCCGTGAAAGGGGGCGTGGCAGAAGAGGAGGAAACAGTTGTCGAGGATGAGGAAGAGGCCGCGGGCAGAACAGTTATCAAGCGAATGCCGTAGGAAACAGTTCAGGAGCCAAGAATGCAGATTCCTCGAAACAAAATTTGCCTTTCAACAATGAAGAGATTGAAAAGTTGCGAATTTTGTTGAGTAATAGTCCTTACGGTAATGACAAATTACAAGGTATAAAATTAAATAGATATTGAGTGGTGGTTAATAGACAGTGGAGCCTCGCATCATATAACAGGGAAGATGGAGTTGAATATGTTAAGTTGTAATTCATCGCATAGAATATCGATACATATATACACGAAACAGTTGGCCTCAATCTTTGACTCAACTTAATATACTCCTACTAATAAGGTAACTAAGTATATAATACACTTAACCAAAATATATACAAAAGATAATATATGATTGCTGAATAATATCTTCGATATTCCATCTTCCATATTCCGTCTTTGATAATATTTGTCTTCATATTCTCTCACTCCCCCTTAAAGTTGGATCACTTGGTAATCCGAGTCCCAACTTGAACAGCAAATGATTATACATTTCTCCTCCAAGCGCTTTCGTAAATAAGTATGCTATTTGTTCTTTGCTTAACGCGAAACATATTGAAATTGATTGTCACTTTGTACGACAACATTTGGTTTCGAATACTATCAATACGTTTCGAATACTATGAATACGAAACATTTGGTTTCGAATACTATCAATTAGTCTGCTATTTGTTCTTTGCCTATTTATCTCTAAATATCGAAGCTGAATTAGTAGAAGGCTTCGAATTCCGAGGTCTCCCGCTCAAGTCTCAACGTTTCCCAATTAAGGTAAAATGGTTAAATTTGAGCTCTGTTTCCAGTGGAGTCTCTTCAGCTGTACAATTTGACACACATATTTCTCCATTAATTTGTTTGTTTTTTTGTTAACTCGAATGTTAATCACCTCTGAGCGGTAACAAATTGTTAAGAAAACTACCTAGTCCTATTCTCAAGCTTCATATCTTTATTGTTTTATATTGTGATTATTTGTATTATCTTCTTTCCTTATTTTATGTAATTAGTTGCTCCTATATAGGTTTGTTAGCTTACTTGTAGGATGAGGTTATCTTGTAATCCTAGTATAAATAGCTTGTATATTTCTAACCTAATCAATACACCGTAAACACATTTCTTCACAAAACTCCTTTTACTGTTATATGGTATCATCGAGCTACTGTTGATCCTTCTTTTTTTCCGCTTCTCGATCATGGCCAACCATGCCCTCATCGTTCCCAACAATGCCGAATCAAACTCTCCCATCATCTTTGTCAACCTATCCCAATGCAAAACTCTCACCACCACCAACTACACCCAATGGGCCTTCCAGATTCAATCGTTTCTCGAAGGTCTTGACCTCTTTCCCTTCCTCGATGGCACACGCCCCTGCCCCGCTAAGACTATCAACGTCGACAATCGTCCCACCACCAACCCAGCCCACACCACCTTGTCTCGCCAGGATCGTCTCCTGCTCGCCTCTCTTGTAGGCACCCTAGACTCCACCATTGCCCCTCTCGTCACTGAGTCCAAGACCTATCGTGAGGCTTGGACAACCCTATCATCTACCTTCGCTAACCCCTCTCGGGGTCACATATTGCAAATAAAAAATCGACTTGACAACATTGTCAAAAAACCCGACCAATCTGTCACCGAATATATGCACCAAATTAAGACTTGTACCCTAGAACTTGCCAACCTTGGAAAACCCATGGACCCGGAAGACATTATTGCTAAAGTTCTTCATGGGCTTGACTCGACTCGGTATCGCACTATCAAAGATACTGTTGAGGCTCGTGATACACCCATAACTTTTGAAGCCCTCCATGAAAAGCTAATTAACCATGACCTCAAACACCCTGAAAACACAACCGCATCACCTCTCCCCACTACCGCCTTCGCTGCCCAGTATCGACCCAACCAACCCCGCTATACACCTCGTCCTAACTTTCCCTCCCACACACTCACACCCCCTGCCACTGATGCCGCAGCCAAAGAGGTCACGGTCTGTCAGTACTGTGCCTACAAAGGCCACAGTTTCCTAAACTGCCGTAACTTCAAAAATGCTCATCCCACCGTCACTATAACACCCTATGTTTGTCCAACCCGCACACCCTCTGCCCGCCCTCAAGCCCATACTGCCATTGCCTCGCCTTCCACCCCGGACTCCTGGCTCGTTGATAGTGGTGCTACGCACCACATCACCAACGACCTGTCCAATCTTGCTCTACATGCTCCATACGACGGACCAGATGATGTTGTAATTGGTGATGGTTCGTCGTTACCCATCTCTAATATAGGTTCATTTGATATTCCCTCCACCTCTTCCCCTTTATTATTTGGTAATGTTTTACATGTTCCTTCAATCTCTCGCAACATCTTATCCGTCTCTCAATTTTGCCTAGATAATAATGCTATAATTGTATTCTCACACTCTCATTTTTTCTTTAAGGATATCTCGACGGGCCGGATTCTACTCCATGGCAAGCTTGATCGTGGTGTCTATTCCTGGTGTCCGTCTCGCCCTCATGCTCTAGCCGCTACTTTCTCCACCTCCTCGGCCGTGTTGTGGCATCACCGCCTTGGACATCCTTCCTATAATGTTTTTCTTTGCTTAGAAGTCATTTTAATTTGCCCTTTAGTACCTATGATTTCAATTATTGTCATGCTTGCAAAATTAATAAATGTCACAAACTCCCTTTCGACGCTTCTTCTTTATCGTCTACTGCCCCTCTCGAACTCATTTTTCTGATGTTTGGTCCTCTCCTACATTATCTTATGACGGCTACAAATATTATGTCTTGTTTGTTGATCACTACACTAAATATACATGGCTATACCCTCTCAAGAAAAAATCTGATACCTTTTCCACCTTCACTCAATTTAAATTACTAGTTGAAAAGTACTTCCAACGACCTATAATCACCATATTCTCTGACAACGGAGGAGAATATATTAAGCTTACTCCCTCTCTACTTCAAAACGGCATCACCCATCTCACCTCTCCACCTCATACTCCTCAACACAATGACTACGCGGAACGCCGTCATCGACACATTGTCGAAACCGGTCTCTCGCTCCGTACACACGCCAATCTCCCGTCTAGTGTTTTAGCCTAAAGCCTTTGCCACAGCGGTCTACTTAATCAATTGATTACCCACCTCGACTCTCAACAATGACTCCCCTTACTCTCGCTTGTTTCAATCTCATTCTAATTATCAAAAACTTCGCGCCTTTGGTTGCTTGTGTTACCCATGGCTGAAGCCTTATACCTCCTATAAGCTCGAACCCAAGTCCATTGCTTGTGTCTTTCTTGGTTATTCTCTTTCCCAAAGCGCTTATCTATGCTTCGATCCCACCACTCGCCGTCTTTACACTTCTCGACATATCACATTTGTCGAAACTAAATTTCCATACCTTCGCCTAGCTGCTCAAACCGTCCCTGACCCCACCCCAAATGCCGATGACTGGTGCACATCGCTCATCACCTTTATACCTGTCACTCCCTCTCCCTCACCACAACCAGGCCATACACCTACTCCCAACCACGACACCAACCCGCCATCCCCTACACCAGACTCCTCATCCTCCTCCCCTACAACGACATCATCATCAGACCCCTCTCCCTCGGCCTCTGACCCACCTGTTATCCCTGCCCCTCAACCTTCTCGCAAAACCACTTCCCGGCCAATCCCACCTCGAGAAGTCGTTACCCGCCTCTCTAACAATATTAGAAAACCTAACCCAAAGTATGCTAAATTAGCCATCACCACTTCCCCTCATTCTCTCCCTACCACTGTTAAACAAGCCCTTGTGTCCCCTCAATGGCGTGATGCCATGCTCGAAGAATACCAAGCTTTACTGAAAAATAAAACGTGGTCCCTTGTTCCTGCCACTGACGCTCACAATTTCGTCGGGTGTAAGTGAGTCTTCCGTGTCAAATACAATCCCGATAATACAGTACAAAAATACAAAGCCCGTGTGGTTGCTAAAGGTTTCCATCAACATCATGGTGTTGACTACTCGGACAATCTTTATGCATATAACTGAGCATATTTATACAGATATGTAGCATGCATGCTGGTCGGGGGGTCGGTGCTAGCAAGGTGACGCGGCATAGGCCAGATGCCCCCAAAAAGGGCTTAGGAACGAACTTTCTTCCCATGCTGCATCACCAACAGGATCTGCTTCTTGAACAGCTGCACCTTCCTCTGGGAATAGCCATTTTGTTAGGGTACGTCTCCATTGCGATGATGAGAAGCCCGTAGACTTAGAGCTTGAGGAGGGAAAGCTGCTTGCCTTTTATCTAGTTCCTTTTACTTTCCTCGAGATTGGCATTTGCCCTTAGTACGTCAGGAAGCGAGCACGTATCTTTGAACGGATACGACCCCTGCTTTTTCCTGAAGTTCTGGAGCGAGTGGAGTTCCGGAACGAAGCACTTGACATTGGTTTCCTGCCTCACTCTACTTTCAGCAAATTGTGAAAATTATTCAATAAGATAATACTTACCTAAGTAATTAAGTTCGGTCAGTCTCTTAGTATAGTAGTTCTAGTAGAGTAGAGCAGGGTTCACTAGATCAATCATCAAACCTAGGATATACGTAGTCAACCTATCTTATCTTAATAGGAACCAATTCGGCCTTCAATCTTCGCTTCGACAAATGACCTCTTTTAGACCACTCCCTTCCTCTTCTTATGTGAGTGACTTATCTAAGTGCTTATTCTCTTACCAATTTTAATTCTAAGCAACGGTTCAAGCAAGGGCATCATGTGACAGTTCTTCTCCGAGCGAAGCGGGGCCCTTTAAAAGCTTTAAATCCCATATCCAAAGACCATATCCAAGGGTGCGTGTGCGTCCTTCTGACTTAGCACTTTCTGACTTAGAGGTTCAAGTTCAGGATGTAGATCGTCGTTCCAGAGCAGATCAACTGGAGTGGAGATGTGTAGTAAGGTAAGTGGCATTAATCGGACATGACAAGCCATTGAGTGAGTATACATCAAGAATCGATCGATAATCAAGAATTCAATAATCTCACAAGAAGAAAGGAGTCTCTGTGGGCGCTTTTCTTTAATAGAATCTCTCTCAATTGAGATTTTCTTGGTTTGGTGGTAATAAGGCGCAGTTGACTCTAATATACGCCTCAGCCCTAACTGGTTTCCGTTCGGGTGGACAGGTATGTGAATCTCTTTCGGGTGGGCTGGCTGCGCCCGGATGATGGGAATAACAAAGCAGAAATTTAAAAATGAGCACGAAATGGTTTTTATGCCAATATTGGCCCATATGAATAAGGATTATGAGTGCACCTAACGTTCGGAGTTGTTCTGGTTTGAGAAAGGAGCACCGGCCGAGCGCCCTGAATGAATAAGAAATGGACAGCAGAGGCGAGCCAAGAAAACGAAATAATAGAAGAGAATAGCAACCAGGCGGGAGAGCAAGACCAACATGTTAGGCTCATTCCTTATGAAGGGGGCTACTTGACTATGCTATTCTTTCTAAATTTTAAAAGACATCAGGCGCGAACTCGAGACCGGGAAGAGCTTCGTCTAGACCTGAATCTGGCTTGCTGGCTTCGGAATTGTCTTCTTCTTTCTCTTCTCAGTGCTGCTTGCTATGCGGGGAAGCTTGCTTTGCCCATTCTCTATAGATCTCTCTTTCCTTGGGCTGCGGCCTTTTTCTTTACGATCTTGACTGCACTCCGGCTTAACTTAGAAAGCGAAGACATCACGTGCTCGAGTAAATTCAGGTTATGTTAAAAAATCGCGGGTTTATTAAAAAAATTTTATTTTAAATCTCATTTTATTAATCCTATCGTAACGTGCTTGCATTCTTCCTACTCAAGACCAAGAAAAACCTTGTCTTTCTATCTTTCCTAGCAAGTAAGCTTGTCAACGTGCTTGCATTCTTCCTACTCAAGACCAAGAAAAACCTTGTCTTTCTATCTTTCCTGGCAAGTAAGCATAAAGAAGTGCCCTCCCCGAAAACAAGGTGTCCAAATGCGCGAAAGCCTTCCGGAAAGCAGAGGATTGCTCAGCCACGACTCTCCAAAGACTTCGAGCAGGGTGGGGATTTAAGATAAGAAATTTAATACCAATACTTAAGCGGAAGGCATAATGTATACCCCGAGTAGTCCTTTACCGTACTCATATGCTGCACTTGGCAAGACCCTCGTGATCTCGCCGTTAATATAGGGCCGAGCCGGGGAAATGCCATGTCAGGTGCACCTATCAGAATCGGAACAAGAGCACAACTGGGTGAAGAAAAACGCAAGGACGCACTCACAAGAAACTGAGCACTCGCCGATACCGTCCATGGTTGGAGCATAGATAGCAAAGGTATGGGTAGAGGTCAAATGCACACATCTACCGGGCGAGACATCTTACGATGTCATGATGCACCAAGATTCTTTTTGAGAAGAAAAAAGACCATAGAGGAGGAGTCATTCAGTCCGGTTGTCAAACCCGTCACTATTCGTCTACTTCTATCACTTGCTCTTAGCTATGGTTGGTCCATTCGCCAACTCGACATCAATAATGCTTTCCTACAAGGCTCTCTTCATGAAACGATTTTTATGTCACAACCACCAGGTTTTGTTGACGATAAACATCCCACTCACGTTTTTCGCCTCAATAAAGCTCTCTATGGTCTCAAACAAGCCCCTCGGGCTTGGTACATTGAGCTCAAACATTACCTCACCTCCTTCAGTTTTAAGGTCTCCCTAGCTGACCCATCATTGTTCATTTACACTGCCCACAATCAAGTCCTTTATGTGCTCGTTTACGTCGATGACATTCTCGTTCTTGGCCCATCTCACAGTTTTCTTACTCGTTTTATAGCTCAGCTCTCGGCCAAATTCTCACTCAAGGACCTCGGGAACCTCTCTTATTTTATGGGTGTCGAGGTCACACCAAATAGTCATGGCCTTCTCCTCTCACAAACAAAATACATTTATGACTTACTACAACGTCAAAACATGCTTGAGTGTAAGCCTTCGACCACGCCTATGGTCTCCCATCCCCTCCTTACCCTCGAAACGAATACGCCCCTCTGTGATGCCAAGGAATATCGGTCTACTATTGGTACTCTTCAATATCTTTCTCTAACTACGCCCGACATCTCCTACTCGGTCAATCGCCTAGCTCAATTCATGCAGCAACCACAGCAACAACACTTGCTTGCACTCAAACGCTTACTTCGTTATCTACATGGTACAATGCATCTCGGTATTCAACTTCACTGTCACAATCCCCTTCAGCTTCATGCCTTCAGTGATGCTGACTGGGGTGGTGACACTGATAGTTACTTCTCGACTAGTGGTCATCTTGTTTACTTGGGCAAAAATCCGATTGCTTGGGCATCTCGCAAACAAAAGGCTGTCGCACTATCATCTACCGAAGCCGAGTTTCGGGCTGTTGCAAATGTCACCTCTGAACTTATGTGGATTAAATCTCTTCTCTCCGAACTTGGAATTATTTTTAAGGAACCCCCTGCGGTCTACTGTGATAACCTCAGTGCTACCCACTACTCTGCTAACCCCGTATTCCACTCGCGTATGAAACATGTTGCTCTTGCCTTTCACTTTGTTCGTACGCAGGTTCAAGATGGCACTCTCCGTATCGCTCACATTAATGGTGATGATCAGCTTGCGGACTTACTTACCAAGCCCCTCCATCACCCACGATTTGAAGCTTTTCTTTCCAAGATCGGACTTTTCAACGGACAGTCCGTCTTGCGGGGAAATGTTAAGAAAACTACCTAGTCCTATTCTCAAGCTTCATATCTTTATTGTTTTATATTGTGATTATTTCTATTATCTTCTTTCCTTATTTTATGTAATTAGTTGCTCCTATATAGGTTTGTTAGCTTACTTGTAGGATGAGGTTATCTTGTAATCCTAGTATAAATAGCTTGTATATTTCTAACCTAATCAATACACCGTAAACACATTTCTTCACAAAACTCCTTTTACTGTTATACAAATAACAAAGGAAAAAAAAAACTCAGTAACTATGTTCTTGGTTACTGCTGCTATAAACGCACTCCGTTTATGCAAGCATTCACAATTATTTCCAACAATGAATTATACTACTAATATATGTGACGAGTATGACATAATCCATATATCAAATCTAAGTCAATCTCAAGCCTATCAGAGTACGAGCACAACTGAGATTGTCCATGTTAGTTCATCCCTAATCATCCTCAAAAAATAATGGGCTTTAGAAAAAAGATCGAATATGAGAAAAATTATACTTTACGAGCTTAGACCGAGCATTGATTGCCTGAGCTCGAGCTAATAATTAAGGGTTCGAATTTTAGTATTATGAGCCAATCCCAAGTTGAGCCGAGATCGACATTGGCTTGGCTCGATTACACACCGACGTAAATGATATAATTTGGAATTTGTGGACACGGAAGTGTCCAAGTGATATTAGTATCCGATTCTCCACTGATTAGGCCTGTTTTGAATGGTCCAAGGATAGACTATCATTGATTTTGGGCCGTTACTTATCTACGGGCAATTTGATGGGCGTCTTTGAGAAGCCGAACCATTCCTTTATCGCCTTCTAAGTTACTTATGGTAAAGGCTCTTTACCCCCAAGTCCTCAACCATAAAATTGGGGGTTCGATTTTTACCTTCAACATAGTGCGCCTATTTAAAATTTTAAAAAGCAAAAAAAACTTATAAGTTTATTTTTGGCAGCCACATAAATAAATGAATGTGGACCACATTTTTCAAAATAGCGTCTAGTAAGTATTATTATTATTATTATTATTATTATTATTATTATTTTATTTTTATTTTTATAAAGGGGGTAGCTTTTATTCAGATAAAATCAAAGTTTACAAAAAAGTAGTGGGCAGCCGAAAGACAATCTGGGCGCCCACTCCCTTAGCGATAATAAAGCTAAGTGTAGTAAAAATGTAAGCGACAACACGAGCCCCGACATCCTGAGACATAGAGAATTTATGATTCCGCTTGAGCAAAGCGACAAAATCCGTATCTAGCTCCTTTAGCGAAGAGAAGGAGAAAGGTAGGAACACATACCCAGCCGCCATGCACAAATCCCGGTACTTGGCACACTTACGTTGAGCAGTATCCACGACAACACGTCCGGGCACAAAATCAGACATCCCAAACTGAGTCAATGGGGAGGATCCCGTCAAGTCGACACACACGTCCCGCCCCCTGTCCTAGGAAAAAAGAAGCAAATCCGCCGGACGAAGGGGCTTATCATGCTCATCAACCAAACCGATATCAACCTCCTTACCAGCAGAAATCCCAGACTTGTAGCAAATATCCAATAAGGAGTCGCAAACGAGGTTATGCCGATGCTTAATGCCCACAGTACCAGCATAGGACACAACATGGTCGCCATATAAATCACCATCAAAGACCCGAGAACAAGAAGGACAGGGCTTAGACACCGTGAACAACGGAACACCTAGTCGATAACTAAGCACACTACGATATGTCCTTCCATTCATAGTCTGCCCCAACTCAGAAATAAGAACTGCACACAACCAATCAGAGGAGTGAGCTGATACGGTCGTTATGTACCAAAAATAAATACCTAAGTATAACTAACAGAAGCTAGCGATAAGTAGGGCCGATCTCCACAAGGAGGCAAGGTATCTATCTGTAAGTCCGTCTATCTAGTCACAATTCGGGGATTTAAATTTTGTTTTCTACACTACTAAAGATAAAAGGCAAGAGAAATAAAGACAAGCGTGATAAAGCAAGAAAATATGAGTTATGCAATTAGATAAAAGAGGTATGTCAGGATTTTTGTTCACCATGGCAGTTCATCGACTCAGTCATAAATAATCTAGACAATCTACTGTGAGAAGGGCAAGGGAAATGTCCTTCTGGTCCGCTATCCACCCTAGATTTCCACTAACTTAACTTCCGTCCTCATTAGGGTAGTCTACTGTTCATAGCAAGTCTGTTCATTCCAATCTTCCGATCCAGGAACAAAGTTAACCAGATTAAAGTTATTTAGAAGCGTGCACTCAACTAAACATATTACAGTCATATTGCTATGGTCACAGATTCTCACAAAAAATCATCTAGCATATTCACAACATCATTATAACAACCCGACCCACCACCGTCGTAACACAACCCAATAAGATGGGTGTGCACCTTTGGGCCCATATTTGTCCTCACTTAAGCCCAAAAGCACAAGGCCATGTTACTAAGTGGTGGGTGGAATCCTTTATAAACATATCACAACCTCCTCAATTCCCCGATGTGGGACAACCTTACTCTCAAGGACTTGGGGTGTTACAATCTCCCCCACTTAAAGAACACAACATCCTCGTTGTGCCTCCAACTTGACCGCAGCCCAGAATCCTCCCCCGCTAGGTGTGTGACCCGGGTACTCCCGACCACGGGCTCACCACACGGTCGCAGGGTAGCTCTGATACCATTTATAACACCCTCATACTCCAAGTGCCTTACCAGGACTACCCAGGTATAAGGACGTTACCATCTCGGTTACCCGAGGCAATGATAATCAAATAAACAATAATGAAACGATATTTAAATAGTAATACTTTAGCGAAAGGTTACAATCCAAAAACCAAACCAAATACTAATACATGTTCTCAAAACGGTTGTCTACTGAACTAACTGAAATGTATATGAAAACTACTAAGCTACAACGGAAGACTTCTATCATCTGATAGTCGGGATGGATTGGCTGGGAAAGTATAAAGCTAAGATAGACTGTCACCAAAAGAAAGTGTCTTTGAGAGGGCCTAAGGGTGTTAGTGTGTCTTATCGTGGGTTTTTAGTCAAACCCAAAGTTAAGTTGATTGCAGCTATCACGTTGAAGTCTTATCTGAGGAAGGGATGTCCTTTGATCTTGTGCCATGTGAGAGATGACCGGATAGAGAGTCCGACAGTTGACGAGATACCAGTGGTGGGAGAGTTTGCCGATGTTTTTCCTGACGAGATTCCGGGGTTGCCACCGAAGAGGGAGATAGATTTCACCGTTGAGTTGAAACCGGGGACGGGGCCAATCTCTAAGGCACCGTACCGGATGGGTCCTAAAGAGATGGAGGAGCTCAGGAAGCAGTTAGATGATCTGATAGAGAAGGGATACATTAGACCTAGTGTATCGCCGTGGGGAGCACCAGTTCTTTTCGTGAAGAAGAAGGATGGGAGTTTGAGGTTATGCATAGATTACAGGGAGCTGAATCGAGTGACGGTGAAGAACAAGTATCCTTTGCCAATGATAGATGACCTGTTTGATCAGTTGAGTGGTGCATCAGTGTTTTCCAAGATTGATATGAGGTCGGGGTACCATCAGGTGAAGATTAGAGAGGTGGACATACCAAAGACAGCTTCCACGTCGAGGTATGGTCATTATGAGTATGTAGTGATGCCGTTTGGGTTATCTAATGCACCGGCCGTATTTATGGATTTGATGAACAGAATCTTCAGACAGTTTTTGGACAAGTTCGTGGTGGTGTTCATCGATGACATCTTAGTCTACTCTAAGACTAAGGAAGAGCATGAGGAGCATCTGAGGATCGTGTTGCAGACGTTGAGGGACCATGAGTTGTATGCTAAACTGTCCAAGTGTGAGTTCTGGTTGGAGAAAGTTGCTTTTCTGGGGCATGTGATCTCTAAGGAGGGAGTAGCTGTGGATTCGGCAAAGATTGAGGCAGTGACAAAGTGGGAAGCACCAAAGAATGTCGCTTAGATTAAGAGTTTCTTGGGTTTAGCTGGCTACTAAAGACGGTTCGTGAGAGATTTCTCCAAGATAGCTAGACCTATGACAGCTTTGATGAGGAAAGAGAACAGGTTTCATTGGGATGAGAGTTGTGAAAAGGCGTTCCAAACATTAAAGGAGCGTTTGACCACAGCTCCTATCTTAGCATTGCCTGAAGGGA
Source organism: Silene latifolia (assembly GCF_048544455.1). NCBI lineage: Eukaryota > Viridiplantae > Streptophyta > Magnoliopsida > Caryophyllales > Caryophyllaceae > Silene > Silene latifolia. The sequence goes on from NC_133534.1 coordinate 22,768,844, forward strand.
TTGAGAACTTTGAGGTTTATACAGATGCCTCAAAGAATGGGTTGGGATGTGTGTTGATGCAGAACGGTAAGGTGATTGCCTATGCTTCTAGGCAATTGAAGTCGTATGAGGAGAACTACCCTACACATGATCTAGAGTTGGGTGCGGTGGTGTTTGCTCTCAAGATTTGGAGACATTACCTTTATGGGGCGACCTTTAAGGTATTTTCTGATCACAAGAGTCTCAAGTACATCTTCACTCAAAAGGAGTTGAACATGAGACAGAGGAGGTGGATGGAGCTGATTGGCGATTATGACATGGATATTATCTACCATGAAGGGAAAGCCAATGTCGTTGCAGATTCTTTGAGTAGGAAGAGTGCACTCCCTGTGTACAGCTCTATCTTTGATGAGGTTGAGAGATGAGGTGGGGAAGTTTGGGATACATATGATTCAGAGAGGAGATGATGTGGGAGATTTGACAGTGCAACCTGATCTTTATGATGATATTCGAGGTAAACAAGCTTTAGATCCTAAGATGGTTGAGTGGAGAGCTGGAGTAGAGAAAGGGACAGTGTCCCGATTTTCTATTCACACAGATGGTAGTTTGAGGTTTGATGGTAGGTGGTGTGTCCCTAATGATGAGGAGCTGAAAAAGACAATCATGACAGAGGCACATTGTACACCATATTCAGTACATCCAGGCGGAGACAAGCTATACAAGGACTTGAAGAACACGTTTTGGTGGCCTGGGATGAAGAAAGAAACAGCTGAGTTCGTGGCCCGTTGTTTGACATGCCAGAGAGTAAAAGGGGAACAACGACGACCACGAGGTAAGATTCAGTCTTTGGAGGTACCTGAGTGGAAGTGGGAATCCATTTCTATGGATTTTATCGTGGGTTTACCAAAGAGTCAACTGGGTAATAACATGATATGGGTGATAGTGGATCGACTGACCAAGTCAGCTCACTTTGTTCCAATGAAAGATACATGGACTAAAGCACAATTGGCAATGGCTTATCGAAAGAATGTGCTTAAGTTACATGGAGTCCCTAAGGACATAGTGTCTGACAGAGATGCGAGGTTTATATCACGGTTCTGGAAAGAGTTGCAGGAATCTTTGGGTACAACTTTGAAGATGAGTACAACTTTTCATCTGCGCTGCAGACAGTCGGGACCGAGAGAACAATCAAAACTCTTGAGGATATGTTACGAGCTTGTGTGATGGACTTTGGTGGTAGCAGGGAACAGAGGTTGGATTTGATAGAGTTTTCTTACAACAACGGCTATCACACTAGCATGGCATGGCACCGTTTGAGGCTTTGTACGGGAGGAGATGCAGGAGTCCGATTTTTGGGATGATGATCTTGAGGCGTAGTTCTAGGACCAGAGATGGTACATGAGATGGTTGAACAGATTAAGATGATCGGGGAACGGATGAGAGCGGCTCGGGATCGACAAAAGAGTTATGCGGATCTACATCGCGGGATATAGAGTTTCGGGTTGGGGATAAGGTTCTTCGAAAGTGTCTCCTATGCGTGGGGTTGTGAGATTTGGGAAGAAGGGCAAGCTGAGTCAGAAGTTCATCGGTCCTTATGAGATCTTAGAGCGAGTTGGGGAGGTTGTTGCTTACCGTCCGGCTTTACTGCTTTGCTTTAGAGAGAGTGCATAATGTGTTTCATGTATCGCAGCTACGGAAGTATGTGAGTGACCCGTCACATGTGTTAGAGGCAGAGAGCATAGAACTAGATGAGTCTTTATCATATCTTGAGGTACCTAAGCAAATCCTTGACCGGAAGGTTAGGAAGACTAGGAGTGGTGAGACAGTGTTGCTTAAGATCCTCTAGTCTAACCACGAGACAGGGGAAGCTACATGGGAGGCAGAGGAGATCATGAGAGAGCGCTACCCTTTCCTTTTTGATCAGGTATGTTTGGTTACGAGGACGTAACCTTGTTTCTTTTAGGGGGGTAGGAGATGATCGCAAAGAGTTTTTAAGAGTTTTTATACCCTTTTTATATTGTGTCGGTATAGTTGTTGTCGTTGAGTCGGGTTGAGTTGAGTTAGTAACAAGTTTTTACATTGAGTTTGTTTCGATTGTTGAGTCGGGAGTGTGGTAGTGTGAGTCTTTGTTTTGTTTGGTTTGAACTTCGGGGACGAAGTTCTTTTTAAGGGGGGAAGACTGTAATACTTCGTATTTATGAGTCTTGGGGTACTCTATCGAGTAGGCCTTACTCTGTCGAGTAAGGGAGTTTTGCGAAATAAAATAGTTTTCGACTGTTGGGTACTCGATCGAGTAACTACGATACTCGATCGAGTAGGGGGTACTCGATCGAGTACCTGGGCTACTCGATCGAGTAGCTAGGTTTTCTGGGGTTGTTTTCTCGGGTTTTGTTAATTATGCGATTAAGGTATATAATCTTTTCGTCATTCATTCTAATCACTTTTCTAAAACCTAAATCACTGTGAGAAGAGAAAGCAAACTACGTTCATCACCTTAATCGCATTGTTAACAAATCCCGGAGCTTGGAAGGTCGGATTTCACCTGTCTTTACACCGTTGTAATCCTTGCGTCGAGGGTAAGACCTTTATACCGTTTTTATTATATTTCGTCAAAGTTAGTTAAACCCTAATTTTGGGAATTGGGGATTTTGTTGTGTTATGTGCATAGTAGTAATTATGTGCTTGTATAATTAGGAGGAGGATTCGTAGAGGAAGCTTTTTGACTTCAGCTGTGAGATCGTCTGACTATTGTGCTTTCCAGGTAGGGTTTCCCTACTCAGTATTACTTACATGTGGTGTGGTGTTGTGCTGTAATTAGTATAATTGGTTGATTCAGACGATGTAGTGATTGTGATTGTGATTGTTTGTCTGTGGTTCTCGAGATGCGTTCTCGGCTGAGTGGAGTCACTTGCGGGAGTGGCTTCACGCCCTAGTTTCGCCCTTCGTGGAACCCGCCACGGAAGGGGATGTGCACATTAATGGGACAGGGTTATCACTCGGTATGATGAGCGGGGCTTAGGTGGGAACGGCTGCGGTCCCCCACTGGCAAGGCTGGTCCAGTGGACAGTCGGAGACGGAGATAGAGTGGAGTGCTTGATCGTGTATGATTGTTTGAGTTGTTTTGGTTACTGTATTGTTGATTATACCTCTTGTGTAAATAGTACTGACCCCGGTTAATGTTTTAAAACCTGTGGTGATCCATTCGGGGATGGTGAGCAGATATTGAGCAGGTATGACATGAGTACTGGGATAGCTGGGATTGCCACGATCAGATGATAAAAGTCTTCCGCCGTAGCTTAGTAGTTTTCATATACATTTCAGTTAGTTCAGTAGACAACCGTTTTGAGAACATGTATTAGTATTTGGTTTGGTTTTTGGATTGTAACCTTTCGCTAAAGTATTACTATATTTAAATATCGTTTCATTATTGTTTATTTGATTATCATTGCCTCGGGTAACCGAGATGGTAACGTCCTTATACCTGGGTAGTCCTGGTAAGGCACTTGGAGTATGGGGGTGTTACAATCGTCACTTTACTACCATGGCTCTCCTAATCCTAACATAAGGAGATTAGCTACTCATGCTTTTGAAATCAATAACAATAAGAACATTCATAAATATACTAAGGGTAGACATGATATAAAGATAATAGAGATGCAACATAAACAATTAAACAAGAACAATAAATAAGAGAACAATGATTAAGAATAGAAAGGATTAAGATTAAGGGAAGAGAAGGGTTACAAGATTGAATCTGGAATAAAGAGAGGTAGCAGCAGTAATTAAGAGCAAAACTTCAGAAATTAAGAGTAATTAAGAGTGTGTAGACGTAATTAGGAGTATCAAGATGTGATTATGACCTAATGGCGACTTCCCTTATATAGGGAAGCGTTTTTATTAACAAAATAAACCTAACACGGAACAATTAACCCGTGTAATCTAGATAATCACTCGATCGAGGCTTTTTATTCCTCTCGATCGAGTGAATCTTTAGCAAAACAGTTCGATAGAGCAAAAACAACTCTCGATCGAACTCTTCTAAGTTAGCCATCTTCGATCGAGTAAAGAAACCACTCAATCGACCTTCTGAAGTAGCCAAACCACTCGATTGACCTCGAATCCCCTCGATCGAGTGTCTTCCACAGAGAACAACATCAAACTCGTTTGGTTAGCCTTATCTCTTCACGCTTCCCGAGGTACGACTCCTGCTCTAAATCTCCGTCTCCTTAAAATGCATGCAAAGTGGGACGACTAAGGTACGATTCCACTACTTTTGGATCCATTTCTACAATTAAGACAACACAAACCAAAGTAGACAATTCGGGGCATTTTGCAATACAAAGCAATGAAAATGGCATAGAAATGCGTGCAATAAGAGGCTAAAAAGTCTATATAAATTGCACGTATCAAATCTCCCCAAACCGAACATTTACTCGTCCTCGAGTAAACTAAATTCAAACTAATGGAACGGATATGAAAACTCAGAGCTAGCTCTAACTTGTCCACTTCAACCATTTAATGCAATCGGAAATTAACAGTTATAACTACAACAGTCAATACGCAAACGAGTTGTATGATGTCTATAAATAAGCTGACCTGTCGACCTTGCAAGACCATTAAAATCGGACTCTCACAGGTCACTCTTCTCTCATGAAGCAAAGGGTGAAAGTATATGTGTAAGAGAAGAAGAGGAAACAGTCACTCACCTAAACTGCGACCTACATAAAATGCATGTAATAAAAATGATAGACGATTCCAAACACCGCACATACATTCCAACCAACAATGTCCGTCACAGCCGAGGGCTTACAAATGATATGGGAGAGTGAGGTTACGGAAAGAAAAGGCAAAACAGATTATGGAAATGTTGAGGTAAAGCGTCAAGCTAACACCTAAACAGGACCATATAAGACTATCTAAATCTCAACTGACTAGAAATCGAACACAAGTGCCCTTCATTGGCACACAACTCACTAACCAATACACAATCTCCTCAAAAAGATATAAATAAAACGGAGGAGTAAGACCGTCACAAACTTCCCTTTTTTAATACGGTATATTTTCTTTTCATTTCAACTTTTTTTTTTCTTTTCTTTCTTTCTTTTTCTTCCTGATTCACGTTTTTTCCTTTCTTTTTTTTCATTTTCTTCCTGATTCACGTTTTTTCCTTTCTTTTTTTTTTCATTTTCTTTTTCTTTTTTTTTTCATTCTTTTCCATGCTTTTCTCATTTTCCTGCCCGCGTTTCTTTCTTTTTCTACCAACTCCATATAAATGAGAATGAACCAAACTCACAGCAATGAAAGATATACCACAAAAATTACACTAAACTAACTTGACAGGCAGGCTTAATTTGGGTGTAGCTAATGGGTCAAAAGGCTATTTTTAGTTAATGTGGAGCTAAATGGGTGAAATGAAAGAAAGGGGAAATTGTAAGCACCTCCCTGCATGTGACACCGACCACAAACCCGAATGTATGCAAGCAAAAGGCAATCGAATCTCATAAAAGGGCAAATGTGATGAACATGCTATGCAAGGAGTACTACTCTCAATTCCTACATGAACTGGTCATTAATGACACCAGCTATATGGCTCTGAAAACTCAGAAATTATAAAGTAGTTTGCCAATTTTATCAGGTCAAGTCTATACAGTCAGCTATATTTTTGACATTAACTCGTAGATATGCGCATGACTAAGCTAATTACTGCCAAATAGATGCAAGGCTCAAGTGATATGACAAGTTAAAGTGCAATATCATCACGGAAATCTACCGTTCCGATTCAACCTATATGCAAAATGAAACGTGAATTTTTTGATTTTTTTGAAATTTTCTAAGTTTTTTTTGGATTTTTCATTATTTTTTGAAATAAAATACAAATGCAAGCAGAAAAATAAACGTGAATGCAAAAACAAATGCAAATGCAGACTCAAAGGAAGCAATACCCTCCCCAAACCAAAACGGACAACGCCCTCGTTGTCCTCCAGCATACACCAGCAGTATATATAATGGGAAAGGGATAAAACAACCAATAAATGAATGAATACAACAACAACAACAACAACATCAGAGCCTTAATCCCATCGGCTGACATGAATCATCTTTTCGAACCGTCCATGGGTGCACGCACGCCTCAAAATGCGAATAAAAAAGGGAAGATGAAAAACAAAAAGGAAGAACGAAAATGTAATTGAAAGTCAAGGTGAACTTAGGGGTTTTAAAATCGAATTCCGTCTTTCTTTTATAAAAACTTAAAATTTAAATCGAGAGAAAAGATTAAAACGATTTTTAAAAACCGAAATAGAGTGAAGGATCCGGAATGAACCAGATGAAATCTATAAGGAAGTGGTTGGTGAAAAAGTGTAATAAAGAAGAGAAAAATAAATAAATTAATTTCTTTAAATTAAATAAAAAAACACTAAATATGTCAAAAAACATCAAATACTAAAAATCCACATGTATCCTTTCCCTCCGTTTTGCCCTCTCCGTCACCATACTCTCCTCAAGCCCCAGAACTCTCATATCGTGCTCTATCACTCTCAACCATGTCTGTCTCGGTCTTCCTCTACCTCTAGGGACCTTTTCTGTTCTCCAAGTCTCCAGCCTCCTAACTGGTGCGTCCATAGGTCTCCTTCTCACGTGGCCAAACCATCTTAGTCGGTTTTCCATCATCTTGTCCTCTATTGGCGCCACTTTTACCTTTTCCCTAATCACCTCATTCCTTAACCGATCTTTCCTTGTATGTCCGCACATCCACCTCAACATGCGCATCTCCGCCACACTCATCTTTTGAATGTGACAATGCTTCACGGCCCAACACTCGGAGCCGTAAAGTAGGGCAGGCCTAATTGCCGTGCGATAAAATTTTCCCTTTAATCTTTGGGGCATATCTTTATCGCATAGAAACCCTGAAGCACTCTTCCATTTCAACCATCCCGCTTTAATTCTGTGAACCACATCTCCGTCTAACTCCCCATCTTTTTGAATAATAGATCCTAGATATCTGAAGAAATCGAACCCTCAACAACATTCCCATCGAAAATAATACTCCCCGCCTTTGTCGATCTCAACCCAGCCACCTTAGTGAACTGACACCTCAAATACTCAGTCTTATTCTGCTCGGCTGAACCCACGAGTCTCTAAAGTCTGCCTCCACAATTCCAACTTTCTCTCCACCCCGTCTTTTGTCTCATCAATCAACACAATATCATCAGCAAACATCATACACCAAGGGATGTCGTCCTGAATATCCCTTGTCAACTCATCCATAACTATAGCAAAGAGAAAAGGACTAAGTGCGGAACCTTGATGCACCCCGATGGTAATAGGAAATTCTTCCGTTCTCCCAACATTAGTGCGAACACTTGCACTAGCCCCCTCATACATGTCCTTTATGAGGTCAATATATTTTCGCGACACACCCTTTCTCGCCAAAGCCCACCAAAGTACTTCTCTTGGTACCCTATCATATGCCTTTTCCAAGTCAATAAAAACCATATGTAAGTCCTTCTTCTTGTCCCGATGGTATTCCATCAACTGTCTCATGATAAAAATCGCATCCATAGTCGATCTCCCGGGCATAAATCCAAATTGGTTATCCGAGATGTCTACACATCTCCTAAGCCTTTGCTCGATTACCCGCTCCCATAACTTCATCGTATGACTCATAAGTTTAATTCCCCGATAATTGGAACACTCTTGAACATCACCTTTGTTCTTGTACAAAGGGACAAGAGTGCTTCTCCTCCAAGCCGATGGCATCTTGTTGCTCCACCAAATCTTGTTGAAGAGCATGGTTACCCATTCGATCCCTTTCTCCCCAAAGCACCTCCAAACTTCTATGGGTATACCATCCGGTCCCTCTGCTTTCTTTGACCCCATCTTCCTTAACGCCTTTCTAACTTCACTCTTTTGTATTCTACGCACAAATTCCCGATTAATCATGCTTGGTGTTACCTCTACATCCCCAAAACCTTGTTCCTGATGTCCATTGAATAAATTATCAAAGTGAGAACTCCATCTAGCCTTTATTTCGGTATCCGAACGAGAACCTTGTCGTCCATATCTTTCACACACCAAACTCTCCCAATATCTCTCGTCTTTCGGTCTCTTATCCGAGCCAGTTTATAGATATCCTTCTCTCCTTCTCTCGTGTCCAACCTGGCATACACTTCTTGGTTAACTTTTGCCCTCGCATCTCGTACGGCCTTTTTAGCGGCTCGTCTAGCCTCCTTGTACTTTTCAAAGTTCTCATCACTCATGCATTTCCCAGAACCTTATAACATTCACGTTTAGTCTTTATCGCTTGTCTCACCACATCGTTCCACCAAGATGTGTCCTTACTTGATGGTCTATTCCCTTTAGATTCCCCTAACACCTCTCTCGCCAAATCCTTTACAACATGCTCCAATTTATCCCACGTTGCATCAATATCTTTCTCCTCGCAATCCGACCAAATATCGCTACTTCCAACCTTATCCAAAAAACGCTTGTTGGTTTCCCCCTTGTAGCTTCCACCACTTGATCCATGCCTCACCGATTATCTTTCTCTTCCTCAAGTCTCTCTTACCCCGAAAATCAAGAACCACTAGTCTATGTTGTGTTGCGGCACTTTCCCCGGGTATGACCTTGCAATCGGTGTACTCTTTCCTCCACACATTCCTTACCAAAAGGAAGTCAATTTGACTAGCATTACCTCCACTTCTATAAGTCACCAAATGAGAATGTCTTTTCTCGAACCAAGTGTTCATTATACCCAAGTCATATGCCAAAGCAAAATCCAATATGTCACTTCCTGCTTCATTTCTCTCCCCGAACCCAAAACCTCCATGAATGTTCTCAAAGCCAACTCGACTAGTACCCACATGCCCATTGAGGTCACCACCAATGATCAATTTCTCTCCAATAGGGACTCGTTCTACAACCTCTTCCAAATCTTCCCAGAAGGCTCGTCGAACAGAAGCATCCAAACCTACTTGAGGTGCGTAAGCACTTATAACCGTCACCACCTCATCCCCGACTACAAGCTTAATGCTCATAATCCTATCACTCTTTCTCGATACTTCTACCACATCATCAATGTAATCTTTATCAATGACAATACCCACTCCATTACGACTTTTGTCTTTACCCGTGTACCAAAGCTTATAACCCCAAGGCGCTATCACCCTTGCTTTATCTCCGACCCACTTTGTCTCTTGTAGACACATTATATGCACTCTCCTCCTTTTCATAACCTCCCTTACCTCAGCTAATCTCCCTGTCAAAGAGCCAACATTCCAAGTACCAAAACGTAACCTACTACCCTTCCTAAAGTCATGTCCTGATTTCTTTACCCGTTCTTGACCATGCTTCCTAGATCCAAACCTATTTGACACCACACCCATACTTCGAGGTGGCGCGCCGCTTTTGGGCGACGACCTAACAACCCTTGCCCAATAAGGAAATGAAAATAAATAAAAGAGCCAAAATATATACAAAATGACGAACTTCCCCAAACTAGCCAGAAAACTGGGGAAGAGAGTAGACCAGTAGCTACTCGTCACCGGGCTCCTTCTCCTCCTCTCCCACCACCGTGTAGTCAGGATCTCGCTCCTGCTCCCTCATCCTCCTCTCGTCAGCTCTGGCCCTCTCCTCCTGCTCGGCTGTGTCTGCCTCGCTCTCTGGCTGCGGGTACCCCTCCGCCGGGTACCGGTAGAAAGAAGGGTGTGGCCAGCCCTCATGAATGGGATGTCCTCTCCTCATGTGATGCTCGTACAGAGGGAACAAGGTAAGTGCCAAATCCCGCTCCATACGAGCCTGCCTGGTAAGCATCTCAAGAAGCAAACTGTCACGACGCCTTTGGTCAATGACCTCGGACGCCTCAAAAGGTGGAGGAGGAACAAAATTAGCCGGGTAGACCGGCTGTGTAACAGAAGGAATGGGGATAGGGATCGGTGTAGGCGTGGGCGTGGAAGACTGCCCATCCTCAGTCGGTGTGGATCCCTCTCTAGTCTCAGGTCTCTTCCGCTTCTTAGAAGCGGAAGTAGTGGTAGGTGGAGCGAGTGGAAGGTGGTAGAAAGGCAAAGGTCGAGGTAACCTACCCCTCACAGTAGTCAAAGGTGTAAGATGGGGTAGGTCGGGAAACGGAAGGGTCACGGACAAGGAACCACAGATCTTCCAAGTCCGCTGGTCTGACGCTAACCAAAACATTGCCAATATGGCAGAAGCATCCAGGTACTTTTCCCTATCTACATGTGCCAAGTCAAGGGGAAAGTCAGTGAAGATAGAACGGGCGAGGTAGGTGGCTATGCCACCACAGGTAATGATGCCCGTCTTCTTCTGCCCGACAGCGTTAAAATGCTCAGCTGTCAGATAAGTTATGTTAAGAACAAAGGGGCCCTCGCGATCAATGTTTAAATAGCCCCCTAGAATTGACAACTCAATATTGTTAATGTTGTTAGGCTCTTTACGGCCAAAAATTGTCCCTCCAATGAGACGCAAAAAGTAACGGGCCGGAGGAAGGTGAACATGAGCGAGCTTTCGCTCCTCAAAAGGGGTATGTGCCAAGGTCCGCCAAAGCATACGTAGGACCTTCCTAGGAGGGTCCGACTCACCGTGGGAAGACAGACCTCACCTACTACCAAACTCAGCTAAGGTCCAGGTGGTAGTTCGGTTAAACAACCGAAAGGAGACACAAGAGCTCTCCGGGTCTGTGGCGTAGGCGGCAGCTGAAAAAGTAAAGGAGCTGAAAAACTCAAGGGTCAACTCCGTATAGGTCAATGCACTCAAGGTGGTCAACCTAGCCATCCCCGTCCCGTTTAACAATTCAGCAACAGTCTCATAAATCCCCAGTTTCTCAAGGGTAGTCCGACACAAGAATTTCGTAGAGGTAATGTCACAGTGCTCTAAGTTATAAAAAAGAGTACGATGAATCGAGTTAACGAAACGTACCTCCGGATAGGCAGGATGCGGGTCAAAGGAGTCATCAGCACGGAACGTGGCAGTGGCACGTCCAGTAGCAGGAGTGCCTCGTCCTCGACCCCGTCCACGCCCAGCAGCCCCCGAAGAAGAAGCCAGCCCAGGAACTGGGCGGGGCACTAGGGCAGACCTGTAAGCAGCTGTGACAGCGGGTGACAACGCATCAGGGGTCGTCACCAAAGAAGGAACAGTACTAGCAGTGGAAACAGTAGTGGCAGCGGTAGTACTAGCAGAAACGACGGTGGCAGCAGCAGGGACCACCGTCTCAGACAGGGATGGGGTAACAGTAGAACTAGTCGAGGGCATTGTGTTACTATCCATCCTAATAAATCAAATAAGTCCTCAAATTAATCAAATAATCAAAGACAACACGATTTCCCCTAATTATCACGAATTTTAGAAAATTTCGAACCCTTATGCCCTAAATCAGGTCGAAAACAAGCAATAAATTAACAAGAAATAAAGGAGAATACTTACTTGATTGATTACCCACAAGAGAATGCAAATTAATCGACAAAAACGCAAGTAATAATCGGATTTTGAATCCGACTCAAGCAAACCCTAATTCCCAAATTAAGCAGCAACAAACGCGAGTTTGAAGGGAAAAACAGAGGGCAAATGTCGAAAATAGCGCAAGGAACAATAGGTGGGTGTTGAATTTGGCAAAGAGAAGAAGAAAATTGAGGATTGGGGATTTTTCGAGTGTTTTATCGCAAGAACAAAGATAAAGAAGAGTTAGAATGAAAATAAAAGAGGGAAAGAAAGACTTCCTGTGTGTTATAAAGCTTATTCACTCGATCGAGTGATTTGAAACCACTCGATCGAGAGCTTCCTCTTGCATTCTACTCGATCGAGTAAATATCTCCTCGATCGAGAACTCCTCCTTTTGGGCAATTCGATCGAGAGCTTTGGACTGCTCGATCGAACAATTTTCCTGGGCATTCCTCTCGATCGAGTACAAAAAGTACTTGATCGAGCTGTTTTCTCCTGGCACGCATCCCAATGCAATAAATCTTCCCCAAACCTGCATAAAAACATATATAAATACTTCCCGCAAATACTAAATCACAAAAATACGCAATCTATGTTCGGTTTTACGCTAAAACTAACTACGCTATAGTCTAACAGCCTAAAATGAAATTAAAATGTCTAACGGAAATTCAAAATTATAAAATGTTACAACGGGGCATTCCCCGCTCATCTTCCAAAACACTGTAGCAGCCCAAAAGAGGGCTTCTAACTGGAGGAGGTCCCTTCAGCATCGCGGACCATCCTCTTTGATCGCCATGAGCTTGTACTCGAGCTGATGGAAGGAGAATAGTTTGCGTCCACATACGCCTTCACTTTCTTCTTTCCTTTTGCATTACTATCTGCATTAGCGGCATTCCCATCACTTAATTTGACCTTCACTGTACCCTGGCCGACAACATCTCCAGTATCTATTTTGTCTGTACCTGCAGTAAGGAGAACAACATAATGGTCCTCCTTTTTGCTCTCTGAGGCGGAGGTGTCACTATAGCAGCACAATATTCAATATTTTCAGCTGGAGTGTCTGTGTTTGGGTCAATAGAGGGTAGGGCATTGCAAGGTTGAACTTGCATAGGGGCCCTACGAGCCTTGGACTGATGAAATGTCAGTTCCTCATCTCCTACCTGGAAGGTAAGGGTCTTCCCCCCGACATCAATTACCGCGCGAGCAGTAAATAAGAATGGTCGCCCTAAAATAATAGGGGTATAAGAGTCTTCGGGTATGTCTAAGACCACAAAGTCAACGGGAATAAAGAATCTCCCGATTTTCACATGTATGTCCTCTAAGACACCTTGTGGCCGTGATATACTACGGTCGGCCATCTGAACGGTCATATTGGTACAATTAAACTTGGTCAAACCCAGTCTCTTAGCGAGAGACAAGAGTAAGACACTCACGCTAGCTCCTAAGTCACATAGCACGTTGTCAATTAAGTGGGTCCCTATATGACAAGGAATTGAAAAGCTACCCGGGTCTGATTGTTTGGGTGGTGTCTTATTCTGAACTAAGGCGGACCATACTTCAGTCAAAGCCACCGTTTCATGGTCACTTATATGTCTCTTACGCGATAAAATTTCTTTCATAAACTTCATGTAGGAGGGTACCTGGGTAAGCAGTTCGGCGAAAGGAACATTGACATGAAGGCTCTTTAGGATTTCAGCAAATTTCCCGAACTGTTGATTAGCCTTATTGTTCTGCAATCGCCTTGGAAAGGGAACCGTGATAGGAATTTCTGACCCTTTGTTTCTTTCCGCCAATATCTCGACAGGTTCATCAATATTTCTACTCGATCGATCCCTTTTTTCTCTCGATCGAGGTCTTTCAGCAACAATATCATTCGATCGAGCATTATCAGCCACTCGATCGAAATCCTCTTTATCAGCATTACTCGATCGAGGTATGATTCCACTCGATCGAGCTGTTTCCTCAGCATTTTCATTCGATCGAGGCATTTTCTCTTCTCGATCGAAACCTTGGTTAGCAGCTTTACTTGATCGACCAACAGTTTCACTCGATCGAATAATATTCTCAGCAATTCTACTCGATCGACCACTAGAAATGAGTCGATCGAGTATTTTCCTCGGATTTAGCACGGTTTCGTTCAATGACGGTTGTTCATGGCCTACAACAGTACTCTCCGGGTCTGATATGTCCTTATCAGTCGACATTTTGGGTCCTTCATAAGAAAGACCACTTCGTAAATTTATCAGATTAATCGTGTCATGTTGATTCTTGTCGGGTTGAGACGGTAAATGACCCGGCTTCCTTGAAGATTGGTTAGCCGCGAATTGAGCAATTTGAGACTCGAGTGACTTAATTGCCGCATTTTTTTGTTGTTCACTCCTTTGCAATTGGACAATCAACGATTGTATCATTGACTTCAACTCAATCATCTCACTTACCCCACTAGAAGAAGCACCTTGTTGTGGAGGTGTAAAGGATGGAGGCTTTTGAAAGCCTTGTTGAGCTTTGTGAGGATGGACATAAGGATGTTGCTGTTGCGGAGGAGGGGTAGGATTCAACACATTCTGACTAGTCCATCTCAAATTGGGATTGACTCCACTCTGATTGTTATAATAGGAGCCACTTTGCCTATATTGCTGAAAGGCAAGGACTTGCTCCTTCTCAGTTAGACAGTCAACAGCAATGTGACCGTCATTACTCCCACACCTCTCACATGAAACGGTTTCTTATCTAGTCAATAAGTGAACCGTTTGTTGATCACCAGTATGCTGCAACTCTAATTTGTCAAAACGGGCATTCATGGCTTCCATCTGAGCCACAACTGCACTGTTGTCAATAGAATTAACTGTCCAAATACCTCCTCTCGGGTTCCCATACTCAGCACAATGGGTAGCCATCTCTTCTATAATACCCCATCCCTTGTCATCATCACTGTTCTTCTAAAATCGCCCATTAGACGAGGCAGCCAAGATAGCACGGTGGTCATCATACAACCTATTATGGAACTGGTTGCATAAGAACCACTGATCAAAACCATGATGAGGAAGAGACCTCACCAACTTCTTGAAACGGCACCAAGCTTCATACAAGTTTTCATTCGGTGTCTACTTAAAACTTGTAATTTTCCCTCTCAGCTGATTAGTGCGTTGTGGAGGAAAATACCTTTTACAGAAAGCAAGGGCCAAACTCTCCCAGTCCGTAATACCGGCTGCGGTTCTGTCAAGGTCAGTGAGCCATTCACGGGCTCCATCTGTCAAAGAGAAAGGAAATAGAACCTCCTTAATCTTATCCTGGGTCACTCCCTTTGGAACGGGAATGGTAGAGCAATAATCGGTGAAAACTTCCATATGTTTACGCGGATCTTCACCCGCCACACCTCGGAATAGTTTCCGTTTGACCAGATTAATATAGGGCGGTCGGATGTCGAAAGTATTTCCATCCTCGGTCGCAAGCTTGAAACCTTTAGGGATTGAGGCAGTTGTGGGCTCTGAATGACTCGCGATATTAGGCATTTTCACTGGATTTACGACAGAAATGGATTTCTCTTCGTCACAAGACAGATATTCTGCAAAAAGAAAGTGTTCTAGCTCCGGTTCAAAAGTACTCAAGGCTTCCTTTTGAATTTTCCTCTGCAGTCTTTGTCTAATGCGAAAGGTCCTTTCTGGCTCAGGATCAGCTAGTACTAACTCCGACCTGTTAGACCTGGGCATAAACAGCACTGGAGAAAATAAGTGAGAACTGTCTCAAGGAATAAAAATTCCCTGAGACCGAGAAAGATAAACGAAACAAAGAACAGGCAAATAGGCTATTGCCTCCCCGGCAACGACGCCAAAATTTGTACGGTCGTTATGTACCAAAAATAAATACCTAAGTATAACTAACAGAAGCTAGCGATAAGTAGGGTCGATCACCACAGGAAGGCAAGGTATCTATCCGTAAGTCCGTCTATCTAGTCACAATTGGGAGGGTTTAAATTTTGTTTTCTAAACTACTAAAGACAAAAGCCAAGAGAAATAAAGACAAGCGTGATAAAGCAAGAAAATATGAGTTATGTAATCAGATAAAAGAGGTATGTCAAGATTTCAGTTCACCTTGGCAATTCATCGACTCAGTCATAAATAGTCTAGACAATCTACTGTGAGAAGGGCAAGGAAAAAGTCCTCCTGGTCCGCTATCCACCCTAGATTTCCACTAACTTAACTTTCGTCCTCATTGGGGTAGTCTACTGTTCATAACAGGTCTGTTCATTCCAATCTTCCGATCCAGGAACAAAGTTAACCAGATTAAAGTTATTTAGAAGTGTTCACTCAACTAAACATATTACAGTTATATTGCTGTGGTCACAGATTCTCACAAAAAAATCATCTATCCTATTCACAACATCGTCACTTTACTACCATGGCTCCCCTAATCCTTGTTGGAACTTGTGTCCTCCACAATTAGTGTGATTACATTTATAAATCTCTTATAGGTTCACAAGGGTATAATTCGTATTTTATCAGTTGATTAACGATTACTTAATAACGGTTGCCTTGCTAGAAAGTTTGACGTTATTATCATACTGATGGCGATGATCAACTGGTCCCTAAAAGTCACACCTAAAGGATGTGTTTGAGAGATGTGATTATGGAAATGTAATCACATTGATGCCTTATATGACTAAAAGGTTAGACTATGTATTTGACTAAACAGTTAGTCAATGTGTTGATGAGACGATTATTTAATCTAATTAAATAATATTAGCTGAGACGAATTAACTGTCAATTCGTAAATTGAATATAATATGTTATATTTAATTAATGTATATAATGTTAGCTTGAACGAACTAAGATGTTAATTCGTAATTAAACGTAATCGATTATATTTAATTAGCTAATTATAAATATGCGATATTTATAGTTAAAGTATATATTATACGTGATTGTCATAATAAATTATTACAGACCGGTATTAATAAATCGACTGCAAGCTGTTGTGTGTAGACTTTTTAATACGGAATAAAATAAATGACAATTTATAATAATACACATTTTTATACATTTTAGATAACAACTTAAAATAAGGAGATTTTTCTCCTTATTTGTGGGTTGGAGTCACTCGGTCAAACCGAGTAAAAAGGAAGGAAAATTATCTCCTCGTTTAACTCTCTTATTTCGGTTATAATAAGGGTGTGGGAGATCATTTTTCCTAACTCTCTTTTGACCTAATATTCTATCATCAAACAAAACACAAAACCCTAAATTAATTAGTGAATTTGGGGATCGATTCTAGCAAGAACAAAAGGGCATTTCTCATATCATCTTGGGTGCAACGATTAGGCGAATATCGATTTCGATATTGTTCTTAGGCCAATTTTGCTAGGACCGAAGGTTATTTCTTAATCTCTCTATTTTGTTTATGCTATTTCATTTATGACTCGTATTCATAATTATAATTTCGTTATAATCCGTAATTTCTTAAAGGAAGTATACCGATATTTCCTACAAGTGGTATCAGAGCCAAAGCCACGAAATTATTTTTGATGATTTTCATAAATGTTGTAAACAAAAACAAAAAAAAAGGTTTCGAAAAAAAAAATTAGGGTTTCGGCCGTTTAAAAAAAAAATTTTGCCGAATCATTTTTTTTCAGCCGAGTTGATGTTATTGTTATTGATGTTTTTGTTCCATTTAGATTTATTCATATTATTGTTTTAATAGGTTAAGATGATAATATAATAAATTTGTAGTTGTTTTGATTTAATTAGCATTAAATTGAAATGTAAATGGAATTTTTTTGATGAATGATGATTATTTGTTTTGCTATATAGTTTTTGGCACACATGATGTTAAATCGTAGTTTAAGGATCATGATTCATTAATTTAAATGTTGATGAATGTCAATCTTGTTCTAATAGCAACTTTAAACAAATTTTGTTCATCTTAATATTTTTTTCTCGGTTATAATTTAAACAAAAACTGTTTTGTTCCTTTTATTTCAGCCGTGAGCACCAAAAAAAAAAAAACTGTTTTTGGTATTTTTGGGCATTATGTCGTGGGCATTTAAGAAAAACAATTATTTTCTGTTTTTTTTTTTTGCTGAAATGCCGAGAAGAAAAAAAAGTATTTTCTGTTTTTTTTTTTTCTGAAATGCCGAGAAGAAAAAAAGGAAGAAAAAAAAATCTTTTTTTTGTTTTGCTGAAATGTCGAGAGCATTATAAAAATAAAAAATAAAAATTGTTTTGTTTTGGCCAATTATTATTATTATCTATAATGAATAATAATTATTGTGAAAAGGTTCACAAATTTGAGATACCCGTATTATTTTAAAGAGGTTTAAAATATTGGTGGATTAATTCATATTATAGGTCAACATGAATTAAGATTTAAATTAATGTGAGTAATTGAGGAGTTGTCACTTAATTTGATCATTTAAATAGGTGGTTTGGATAAATTAATCTACATAATTAAGGAATTATGTCTTGAATGTTTAATTTTATAGTTGATGCATTTTTATATAGTTGAATGAATCGTTGAATGGTTTTATTTACGTATTTTTGCAATCGGTTGTAATTTGTAATACCTAGTGTGGTCTTAGTTAAATTATGTTTTCGTAATGATGGAAACATAATTTTTAATGTAATTTTGAGATCTCGTATCTCCTTTTGGTTTTCTTTAACTATTATGGTTTTGAATTAGAATGTAAATAGGTTTATTATGTAATTTTTGAGAAGACTAAAGATGGAGATTGGATTGCTCACTCCCGCTACATGGACCAAGATGGAACATCAAGACAAGCTTCTCGGGTCCAAGGATGGATTCCAAAGTTGTATTTATGTTCATTTTGGTAGATAGGCCACACTAGGACTTTATTTTGTTTTACGTCTTTCCATTCTTTTTTCTTTTCATTCACATGATAGTTAGTGCATCATTTTCCGCCTAAACCAAACCACCTACTAAAATGCATGAAAATTGACTCATATAGGTTGAATGTTAGTTTTCATAGACATACAGATGTCACACACATTTTAAGCCATCATCTTAGTTTATTCATTCACGCATGCTAGATATTAGTTCACTTAAAATGAATTAAAATAAAGTTGATGGGATCTTCCTCTAAAACTGAAATTGAGAATAGTCTTTATAAGAGCAAACAACTATGAATCCCTTCTTCGTCGATAGGCATATAGGACCTTACTCTCCATATGACCCCTTCTACGTTGGGTAAGTAGTTTGTGTTGACTTAGTTTACCTCAACATTATAATCCGAAGAGTTTCTCGTGATTATGATGGACTATAGATAGAATTTACAGAAATTTATCGACCAAGAATTCTAAAAGTAGAATTAGCCAAAAGGTTGGCTTATCAATTTACAGATAATTGAGTCTTGGAATCATTTATATAATTCTTGAGGGAGGTCAATTGTATAAAAGCTTGAGTCTTCGCTTATAACAGTATTGCATTAAGACTTAAATCATAACGATTAGTATGCTTATTATATTTATTCTTCTTTTCGCAGTGTAGAATACGTTTATTTTGATAATACTGTTACAACAAATGGCTGGAAATAACGAAATCCCAATGCCAAGTGCCACACTTGGACGCGAGTCTGGGAAAGCTTTCATGGACCACATGAATCGTTCACACGTACGAAAAATGACGGGTCCAACTTTTATGGATCGGGAGGCATCATTGCGGAATGCTGCCATTGCTGACGGTAAGCTCAAGTACTTAACTGAGCCAATACCGGTAAACTCAGGCCCTAATGCAGGAGTTAACGAGTCACTTGCTTATAGTGACTTCGTCATGGAAGCGGGTGCGATAAAGAACGTACTCTTCTTTGCAATGGAAACCAATTTGCAGAGACGCTTCATTGCCCAAGGTGAAAACAAGATTTTCACCACGCTCACTAATGAGTTCTCAAAAGCACCGAGAATCGTTACTTATGAGCATACCTGTCGCTTCTTTGATGCGAAACTCCAGAAGGGCCAACTGGTTAGCCCACACATTCTTAACATGATTGAGAATGTCGAGAAATTGGAGGCACTTGATTGCAAAATCAGTGAGAGCATAGTCATTGACCGTATGCTTCATTCACTTTATGATGGTTTTGCCCTTTTCAGGGCAAATTACTACATGAATGACATGAAGAAAATTCCTCATGAGCTACACTCACTTCTCGTACAGACCGAGAAGGATATGAAATTGAGTGGGAGCATGAAGCAAGATGTTCTCATGATTTCCAACAAGAATAAGAGTAAGGGCAAAGCTCCCGGCGACCTAACTGTAGGTAAGCCAAAGTTTAAGAAGTCGGGAAACGGTAAGAGTGGGTCTGGTGAGACTAGTGGCTCACAAGGCAAGGCAAAGAGCAAGGGCGGTGACATTGAGTGCCACCATTATCACAAGACTGGACATTGGAGGAGGAACTGTCCCGTGTACCGTGAGGACATAAAAGCAGGCCGCGTCACTCCTGTTGGTATGTCATCTTATATTCATATGATTGAGATTAACCATGCAAGTTTCGGAACTTGGGTACTTGATACTGGTTGTGGTTCTCATCTGTGTAATCATTTGCAGGGCCTAAAAAATATCACACCTCTCGGAAAGGGTGATGTGGACCGGCGAGTCGGGAATGGAGCTAGAGTTGCTGCAGTCTCAAAGGGAACATACGTAATCCAACTCCCTAGTGGTTTTGAGTTATATTTATATAACTGTTACTATGTACCCAGTTTGTCTAAGAACATTATTTCTGTTTCCGTACTTGATAAAGACGGTTTTTCATTTTTACTAAAGGATAATAGCTGTATTTTCTCTTTTAATGAAATGGTTTATGGCAAAGCAGTTTCCATGAATGGAATTTACATCTTAGATCAAACCACAGATATATTACACATGAATAATAAGAAAGTAAAGGTTGGTGACACTACTACAAATCCAGGCAACTACAACGCCCCTTTAACAACGATTATTCACGAAAATCACAATAGACGTTGTAGAATGTATGGCGCGAATTTTACTAAACTTAATTACAACGGGTATGGTTATAAAAACCGTTGTTATTAGTTTTAACAACGGGTCACACATGCACAACCGTTGTTAATAATTTGGCACAAAATTAGCGCAAAGTTAGTGAAAAGTAATCACAACGGTTACTTTTGTAACCCGTTGTTAAACCATATTTTACAACGGGTGTTTTTTAAAACCGTTGTTAAAACTTATTTGACGACGGTTGTTGTTTTACAACCGTTGTCAATACCTTCCATACTATAAACCACACAAAAACAAGTCTGCTGCAGCCACAAAACACAACCCTTAATACACAAACACAAACACAAACACAAACACAAACACAAACACAAACACAAACACAAACACAAACACAAACACAAACACAAACACAAACACAAACACAAACACAAACACAAACACAAACACAAACACAAACACAAACACAAACACAAACACAAACACAAACACAAACACAAACACAAACACAAACACAAACACAAACACAAACACAAACACAAACACAAACACAAACACAAACACAAACACAAACACAAACACA
Source organism: Silene latifolia (assembly GCF_048544455.1). NCBI lineage: Eukaryota > Viridiplantae > Streptophyta > Magnoliopsida > Caryophyllales > Caryophyllaceae > Silene > Silene latifolia. Next base: position 22,789,815 of record NC_133534.1, read on the forward strand.
AACACAAACACAAACACAAACACAAACACAAACACAAACACAAACACAAACACAAACACAAACACAAACACAAACACAGCAGACAAACAAACAAACACAAAACACACACTTTCTCTTTCTCTCTTTCTCATCGTTACTTTATCTTCTCGCCGTCACTGTTGATTTCATCGTCTCTTACGTTCTGTATTTATCAGGTAAATCTCGCCGTCACTGTTAGTTTCATCGTCATTATTTTCTTTTTCTATTTATTTCTTTTGCATGTATGTGTTTTTATCGACCATTATGTTATTTGTTTAAGTATTGTTCGCATAATTAGTTAGTAAAACAATGAAGAAGCAAGATTGTGACACCCCTCGTTGAGGTAACTAAAAGTGACTAGTAAATCGTGGCGGAAACACGAGATTTTTAAAACTTTTAAGGCTTCCATTGAAGTCCAACGCGAGGTATCACTAACACGATAAATAAGTCTAGATAGTTAAGTTTAAGTTTACAGCACAAGTCAATTTATTGGGGAAAAGATATCCCACGAATTAACATAGTTCAAAAGTAGATGAGTCTATTAAATGATAGCTAAATAAGGTCCGAGGTAAGAACTCGCTAGCTCACACGGTCTTCCCCACTTAAGCTTCATCACAAACCTGTCATTCATAATAAATATGAAAGCCACAGTCAGTGGGGAGTAACTCAGGGTTCTCCCAGCCACTTAATGTCAAAATACAGGTAATTAGGAATTTAATTAAATAAACAAGCATAAGAATAAATACTTACGGTAATAGGAAAATCATGATTAGTGGGCACAAGTAAATAAGAATGGTAAAGCACAAATGAGAGAAGAATTATTAGGTCAAACTGTCACATATCAACCCGACTCAAATGTAAGACAATTACAAAGTATAGACTCAAACAAGACAACCCTCTAGACTCCAACCTCTTGGTAGGACGACGATCATAATACGGTCCTAGTCTAAACCTGGCCAGACTCTAGGGATGGACGACACCCGATTCGACAAACGATACCAAATCGTATCCAAGACTCGAAATATGGTACACCTAACCGTGCCCGAAAGTCGAGTAACCTCAAGCGGAACCTTGTCACCTAACCGTGACCCCTGGTCCGAAAAAGGCGGAAGGAAAAATAGCCCAACTCGGAAACAATGGCACCTAACCGTGACCCAATGTCCGAGGGCAAATAAATAGGGAATGTCGAGTAGTCTCACAATGTAAAACGTCACACTCGGGTCCGAACAAGAACCATAACCATTATGCATGATCATAACATTAATGAGTCTTAAAGTAACCAATTATCGATAAGAAAGAAGATGCATGCATAGCTCAATCATTATTAGAAGTCGCAAGTGAAATAGAACAAACAAGGGACTCCCGGTAGGGTGGTGTACATTGCCGCGGGCCACCGGCCGGGACAACATGCCAAAGTCAAAATTTAAATAAAACTTACAGTGCACTCCCAATGGCCAAGAGACCGGCTGTCGATCACCCTGGGAATACACCAAATTTCAAAAACACATAAAACCTTGGTGCACTCCCAGTGGTCAAGAGACCAGACCGCACGGTCACCCGGTGGGAATACGCCCAAAACTCAAAATCACCTAAAACCTTCAGTGTACTCCCAGCCGGTCACTAGACCGGCTGCCGGTCACCCGGCTGGGAATACGCCCAAAACTCAAAATCACCTAAAACCTTCAGTGTACTCCCAGCCGGTCGGTCAGACCAGACTCTTAAATCACCCTACTGGGACTACGAGCTTTCTAAAATGTGCTCAAAATTTACGGAGGATCTCCCAGTAGGTCAAGAGACAGGCACGGTCACCCTACTGGGACTACAAACACGCGGATTCCATGCAAAACACTTCCAAACCATTTGAAACCAACAAAAATCGTTTCCCATCAATTGTTTACGTATCCTAGCATGATTCTAATTCGGAAAAACAACATATTTGAGCATGTGAATGGGTAATTTCGGATTCAAGAGATGTAGCATGAGATTTTCATCCTAACATGTGAGAATTGCAAACAAGCATGATGTTCAACATCCAAATTAGCACCAATCATGAAAGATACAAATTTTAACATTCATATGAGATTATAACTACATAAAACCACACAATTCTAACATAAAAGTCGAGTAACCCATCACCGTTACCTTTTTGCACTTCAGTCTTCTAAAGACTCGTCAATGATGTAGCTATCCTCCTCCGGATTGTCCAAGTTCTCCCCTAAACACAAAAATAAAGGTATTAAGTCAAGAATCCACATCCTTGTAAGATGAGAATTTCGAAATAGAGAGAAAGATGACAACTTTCTTACTTAGAAAGAAAGGAAATGAGAAAAGGAAGAGAATGGCGAGAAAAGGAACGAGATTGGTGAAGAATTGAGTGAGATATTGTGATTTTAGGGTTAGTAAGGGAAGGTTCAACAATGGTGGAGTGGTTGTTGGGGGAATTTCAGAAATTAGAATGAGGGAGATGAAGTTGTGAGGGTTTTAGTTGAGGTTTTGTGTAGAGAAAAGAGGGGGAAAAGGCGCATGAGTCAAGTTAAGCCCAATAACTCAAAATGAGTCGGTATCCACTAGAATTTTCGTCCCAAGTCTACTATAACTCGAGATGGAGAATAATATTATTAAAATCTACACTATTATTACCGTTACACGGCTATGACGATATTTTATGAAAATAAGCTTTAAATAATAATTATTTAATAAAAATTACTTAAAAGTTTATTTAAAATATAAGGAAAGGGCAGGGTGTTACAATCATCCCACCTTTTAAAAAGTTTCGCCCTCGAAACTTGAAACGAAAAGGCATTACCTTAAGAAAACAAACTAGGGTACTTGACACGCATGGAAGCCTCCGGCTCCCAAGTCTCTTCTTCTACATCACCACACTTCCACAAAACCTTCACCAAGGGCACCACTTTGCTCCTTAGCTTCTTCTCCTTCTTATCCAAAATCTTAATCGGTCTCTCCTCGAAGGAAAGACTAGGCTCAAGCTCAGGAATCTCATTTTGCAACACATGACTAGGGTCGCTAATGTATTTCCTAAGTTGAGAAACATGAAAGACATCATGAACTTTACCCAAACTCGGGGGCAAATCCAACTTATAAGCCACGGCACCAATCCTCTTTATCACTTCATAAGGTCCAATGTACTTGGGACTCAACTTCCCTTTGACTCCGAATCTCTTTACTCCTTTCATCGGGGACACTTTCAAGAATACTTTATCTCCAACTTCAAACTCCAAGGGTCGACGGCGAACATCGGCATAAGACTTTTGTCGATCTTGGGCGGCTTTCATTCTTTCACGGATGAGCTTCACTTGATCAATCGTCTCGGCTAACTTGTCGGGTCCTAGATCACGGACATCACTTGCTTGATCCCAACAAATCGGACTACGACATTTCCTTCCATAAAGAGCTTCATAAGGGGCCATCTTGATAGAAGCATGATAACTATTGTTGTAAGAAAATTCCACCAAAGGTAAGCTCTTCTCCCAAATAGAATGAAAATCAAGAGCACAAGCACGCAACAAGTCTTCTAGAGTTTGAATTGTCCTCTCGGATTGTCCATCGGTAGCGGCATGAAAAGCGGTACTCATCAACAACTTACTACCCATAGCATCTTGCAAAGCTTTCCAAAATCTTGAACAAAACCTCGGGTCACGATCCGAAACGATCTCCTTAGGAACACCGTGGTAACGAACGATCTCATCAACATGAGCACTAGCAAGACGGTCTAAACTCCAAGTCTCTTTGATAGGGATGAACCTAGCACACTTGGTCAACCTATCCACAACAACCCATACGGCATCTTTTCCACCAACGGTCTTGGGCAAAGCCATCACAAAATCCATGGAAATGGACTCCCACTTCCATAAAGGAACATCCAACGGTTGTAGCAAACCACCGGGTCTCTTATGCTCAATCTTCACTTGTTGACAAGTAAGACATCTTCCAACATATGACACAATGTCATTCTTCATGTTAAGCCACCAAAATTGAAGCTTCAAATCCTTATACATCTTGTCTCCTCCGGGGTGAATCGAATAAGGTGATAGATGAGCTTCATCTAGAACTCTCTTCCTCAAGTAAACGGCATCGGGCACATACATGCGTCCGCGGTAGCGAAGGTAACCTCTAGCATCAATCTCACAATCCTTTGCTTTCCCTTCAAGAAGCTTGGCTTGAAAACTTTTAAATGTAGCGTCGTCCACAAGGCTATCTAGAATCTCACGGTGAAGAACGGGTTCGGCAACTATAGCACCAAGATAATCAAAACCACTCTCTACAAGTTGCAAACTTAACTTACGAAACTCGGCACAAAGGTCATCGGGGAGTACACGGATAGCACTCAAGGGATGAGTAGACTTCCTACTAAGGGCATCGGCAACCACATTTGCCTTTCCTTCATGATACAACAACTCCATGTCGTAATCATTCACCAATTCCAACCATCGTCGTTGTCTCATATTCAAATCCTTTTGGGTGAAGATGTACCTCAAACTCTTATGGTCGGTGTAGATACGGCAATGGACTCCAATGAGGTAGTGTCTCCACATCTTCAAAGCATGAACGATGGCGGCTAATTCCAAATCATGAGTGGGATAGCTCACCTCATGAACTCTCAATTGTCGCGAAGCATAGGCAACAACTCTTCTATTTTGCATGAGAACACAACCCAAACCCATCTTAGAAGCATCACAAAACACATCAAAATCAACTCCATCCTCGGGCAAGGTCAACACGGGGGCGGTAGTCAACCTCTTCTTCAACTCTTGGAATGCACTTTCACAAGCTTCGGTCCACACAAACTTGGTCTCCTTCTTCAAAAGTTGAGTCATCGGTCTAGCAAGCTTGGAAAAATCTTTCACAAAGCGACGGTAGTAACCCGCCAAACCCAAGAAACTACGGATTTCACCAACATCGGTTGGACTCTTCCACTCGATCACGGCTTCAATCTTCGAAGGATCTACCATGACACCATCCTTAGATATCACATGGCCTAGGAAAGACACCTTAGACAACCAAAATTCACATTTGGAGAATTTGGCAAACCACTTTTGACGACGGAGGATCTCCAAAATGATACGAAGGTGATCGGCGTGCTCTTCTTCGGACTTGGAAAAGATGAGGATATCGTCAATGAAAACCACAACACACTTGTCTAATAACTCACTAAAGGTCCGGTTCATTTGGTCCATGAAGATAGAAGGGGCATTGGTTAAACCAAAAGGCATCACCTTAAACTCGAAATGTCCATATCTCGTGCTAAAGGCGGTCTTAGGGATATTGGACTCACGAACGGGAATTTGGTGATAACCGGATCTCAAATCAATCTTGGAGAAAGTAGAAGCACCTTTGAGTTGATCAAACAAATCTTCAATTCTTGGTAGTGGATACTTGTTCTTGATGGTAACACGGTTAAGCTCACGGTAGTCAATGCAAAGTCTCATAGATCCATCTTTCTTCTTCACAAAGAGAACGGGAGCACCCCAAGGCGAGGCACTAGGTCTAATGAATCCTTTCTCAATCATCTCATCAAGTTGCTTTCTCAACTCCTTCAACTCGGTTGGCGCCATACGGTACGAGGCTTTAGCAATCGGACCGGTTCCGGGTACAAGGTCGATAGAGAACTCAACATCTCGCTCGGGAGGAATTCCGGGCAACTCTTCGGGAAAGACATCGGCGAACTCACAAACCACGGGCACTTCTTCGATCTTTGGTAAGGGAGGGGAGGTAGAAGTCACCACACAAAGAAAGATTTGGTAACCTTTCCTCCTCATACTCATCAACTTCAAAGCGGAAATCAACTTCACACCTTCTTGGGAACGGACTCCTCTATAGGACACACGAGTGCCTAACGGACTCTTGAGGCGAATCTTTTGGTCTCTACTCTCGAATCTTGCATCATACTTTGACAACCAATCCATACCCAAAATTACATCGAATTCCTCAAGGGGAAAACGAAGTAGGTTAGCGGGGAATAAGGTTCCCGAAATAGAGATAGGAAGGTCGGAGAAAGTGAGGGAACAAGAGAACATCTCTCCGGAAGGTAAGGATATAGAAGTTTCCTCACTGGGAATAGGTTCAATGGCTAGCTTTTCGGAGAATTTGGAAGATATAAAAGATAAAGATGCGCCGGTATCAAATAAAATGAGGCAAGGTTGATCAAAAATTGAGAACATACCCGTGATGATATCGGGATGAGCGGCGGCTTCGGCTCGACTCATGACAAAGATAGTTCCTCTTGGGCTAGCATTTGGAGTAGGAGCATTCTTCTTCTCGGGGCAATCGGCAACACGATGTCCGGGCTTCTTACAATGAAAGCAAGTCAAGGGCTTGCCATAACATCCAACTCCGGGGTGTAGAGCTTGTCTACAATGGTAGCACTTACGGTCCTTCTCAAGTTCATTGGTTGGTGTGGGAACTTGTCCTCTAGATTCTTGAACTCTTGGTCCTTGTCCTCCATGGTCTTGCATCCTTGGCACAAACCTCCTCTTGTTGGCATAGTTGGAAGTAGAAGGCACAAATGGTCTCTTGCCATGAAAGTTAGAACGATAAGAATGAGAAGAGGAGTGGGTTTTGGAATCTTCTTCAATGGCCTTCAACGAGCTTTCGGCCCAAATAGCATCATCATAAACTTCCACAAAGGTATTTGAGCTTCTTCTCACCATGCTTTCCACCTTAGGATTCAACTTGTTCTTGTAGAAGTAGACACGATCCTCTTCATCTTTCACGAACTTGGAGGCATAATAAGCAAGTTCATTAAACTTGTCGGTGTAGGCTTGAATTGATAGCTTCCCTTGCTTGAAGTCCATGAATTCCTTCAATCTTTGTTGCTTGAGCTCCTTAGGGTAGAAGCGGGTCTCCACAAGTGACTTGAAGCGGTTCCAATCAAAGTTGGGGTCTTGAGTAGCGGTAGGACCAGTCAAAGTCCACCACCTATCGTCTTCCTTCACAAGAAAGTGAGAGGCTAACCTCACCTTGTCCTCCTCTCGGGCATCAAAGAGAGAGAAGTTCTTCTCCATATCACGAAACCATTCCGAGAGAGCAACGGGATCCACTTCACCACCATAGGTCTTAGCCTTGTTCCTTGCTAGTTGACTTGCAATCCAAGCATAACTTCCTTGACGGTTGGCTTCTTGTGTAGGGGGAGCGGGTTGAGCATTTTGTTGATTAGCAAGCACTTGAGTGAGGGCTTGCATGATAGCATTTTCCACAACGGTTGGTCGTGCCATCTTCTTTGCACAAGAGTAAACAAGTTAGAACTTATCACAAAGCATACACAAAAAGGCTACCAACTTGGGTCCTTAATTCTACCCATCTCTCATTCATTATTTAAGGTCAAGTAAGAATTTTAAGTTGGGGTACACGTGTGTGCGTCGGGAGCAATATATGCTCTGATACCAACTGTGACACCCCTCGTTGAGGTAACTAAAAGTGACTAGTAAATCGTGGCGGAAACACGAGATTTTTAAAACTTTTAAGGCTTCCATTGAAGTCCAACGCGAGGTATCACTAACACGATAAATAAGTCTAGATAGTTAAGTTTAAGTTTACAACACAAGTCAATTTATTGGGGAAAAGATATCCCACGAATTAACATAGTTCAAAAGTAGATGAGTCTATTAAATGATAGCTAAATAAGGTCCGAGGTAAGAACTCGCTAGCTCACACGGTCTTCCCCACTTAAGCTTCATCACAAACCTGTCATTCATAATAAATATGAAAGCCACAGTCAGTGGGGAGTAACTCAGGGTTCTCCCAGCCACTTAATGTCAAAATACAGGTAATTAGGAATTTAATTAAATAAACAAGCATAAGAATAAATACTTACGGTAATAGGAAAATCATGATTAGTGGGCACAAGTAAATAAGAATGGTAAAGCACAAATGAGAGAAGAATTATTAGGTCAAACTGTCACATATCAACCCGACTCAAATGTAAGACAATTACAAAGTATAGACTCAAACAAGACAACCCTCTAGACTCCAACCTCTTGGTAGGACGACGATCATAATACGGTCCTAGTCTAAACCTGGCCAGACTCTAGGGATGGACGACACCCGATTCGACAAACGATACCAAATCGTATCCAAGACTCGAAATATGGTACACCTAACCGTGCCCGAAAGTCGAGTAACCTCAAGCGGAACCTTGTCACCTAACCGTGACCCCCGGTCCGAAAAAGGCGGAAGGAAAAATAGCCCAACTCGGAAACAATGGCACCTAACCGTGACCCAATGTCCGAGGGCAAATAAATAGGGAATGTCGAGTAGTCTCACAATATAAAACGTCACACTCGGGTCCGAACAAGAACCATAACCATTATGCATGATCATAACATTAATGAGTCTTAAAGTAACCAATTATCGATAAGAAAGAAGATGCATGCATAGCTCAATCATTATTAGAAGTCGCAAGTGAAATAGAACAAACAAGGGACTCCCAGCCGGGTGGTGTACCGGCCGCCGGGCCACCGGCTGGGACAACATGCCAAAGTCAAAATTTAAATAAAACTTACAGTGCACTCCGGTGGTCAAGAGACCATTCTGCCGATCACCCGGTGAGAATACGACCAAATTTCAAAAACACATAAAACCTTGGTGCACTCCCAACGGTCAAGAGACCATTGCCACACATCCCCTGGGAATACGCCCAAAACTCAAAATCACCTAAAACCTTCAGTGTACTCCCAGGTGGCCAAGAGGGCCGGCTGGCCACCCTACTGGGAATACGCCCAAAACTCAAAATCACCTAAAACCTTCAGTGTACTCCCAGTGGTCAAGAGAGAGGCTATCTGGATCACCCTACTGGGACTACAGGCTTTCTAAAATGTGCTCAAAATTTACAGGTATCTCCCAGCCGGTCAAGAGACCATTGCCATCACCCTACTGGGACTACAAACACGCGGATTCCATGCAAAACACTTCCAAACCATTTGAAACCAACAAAAATCGTTTCCCATCAATTGTTTACGTATCCTAGCATGATTCTAACTCGGAAAAACAACATATTTGAGCATGTGAATGGGTAATTTCGGATTCAAGAGATGTAGCATGAGATTTTCATCCTAACATGTGAGAATTGCAAACAAGCATGATATTCAACATCCAAATTAGCACCAATCATGAAAGATACAACTTTTAACATTCATATGAGATTATAACTACATAAAACCACACAATTCTAACATAAAAGTCGAGTAACCCATCACCGTTACTTTTTTGCACTTCAATCTTCTAAAGACTCGTCAATGATGTAGCTATCCTCCTCCGGGTTGTCCAAGTTCTCCCCTAAACACAAAAATAAAGGTATTAAGTCAAGAATCCACATCCTTGTAAGATGAGAATTTCGAAATAGAGAGAAAGATGACAACTTTCTTACTTAGAAAGAAAGGAAATGAGAAAAGGAAGAGAATGGCGCGAAAAGGAACGAGATTGGTGAAGAATTGAGTGAGATATTGTGATTTTAGGGTTAGTAAGGGAAGGTTCAACAATGGTGGAGTGGTTGTTGGGGGAATTTCAGAAATTAGAATGAGGGAGATGAAGTTGTGAGGGTTTTAGTTGAGGTTTTGTGTAGAGAAAAGAGGGGGAAAAGGCCCATGAGTCAAGTTAAGCCCAATAACTCAAAATGAGTCGGTATCCACTAGAATTTTCGTCCCAAGTCTACTATAACTCGAGACGGAGAATAATATTATTAAAATCTACACTATTATTACCGTTACACGGCTATGACGATATTTTATGAAAATAAACTTTAAATAATAATTATTTAGTAAAAATTACTTAAAAGTTTATTTAAAATATAAGGAAAGGGCGGGGTGTTACAAAGATGAAGAAGCAAGATAAACATAATTAATATATATATATATATATATATATATATATATATATATATTTATAAATACATAAATTAAAAAAAAAATTACATATATAAAAATGCAATTCTTATATTTTCATAGAGGATCTTATTCTGCTCTATCGTATTCGTCCTCTCCTCCTTGGCTATTTGGAGGTTCCGTTCAGCAGTTGCTATATCGTCATATAGCCGCAATCGCCGCTTTGCTCCGTCAAGCCATCTTCTTTGGCGTGCTTCAGTGCGGATCGAGTATCCGCAAGGTAGCTCCTGAAACTTTCCTCAATATGGAGGAACCGGCGGATGAAGCTGTTGTTGTTCTCCATCATAGTAAGAGTCTTAAGGATGAAATCATTCATTTTGTTGGAGTTTGGAGTTTGTTTTGAAAGATTAAGTAGAGTTATTTATTTGGAGTTTGTTTTAGCAGTTAGGGTTTGGAGATGTATATATTGAGATAATGGAAATGTTAGTTGAGATAATGCAATGTATTTATACTAAGCAATGTGTGGGTTGAGTTGTTTTTTAATTAATATATATGTTAGGAAGTTGTGCCATAATCATCATCATATCTCTCAATGCTGCTTCAAATCTTATTACGCTAACCCTTCTCATTCCATATTGTCCGTTCATATGCACAGTGATGTCAGTAATAATGCATGCATCGGAATTCTAACGGGCCGTAATTATGCATTCATCTAGTAATATTTAATTTAATTTTTTTTTATTTTTTAAGAACAAACAACAACGGTTATTTACAAACAACCCGTTGTCTTTAGTTATAACAACGGTTTTGTATATTAAAACCCGTTGTTATAACTTTCCCACCAAAATTGAGTCACACTTTCCACAACGGGTTTTGATACTTAAAACCATTGTTAATAGTTTTAACAACGGGTTGCTTAAGAAAACCAACCGTTGTTAAAACCTTTTACAACGGACGCTTTAACAACATCCGCTTTTTTATATAACAACGATTTTTGACCGTTGTTATAGCCTGTATTTGTAGTAGTGTGACAAAGATCAAACTTATCTATGGCATTGTCGAATGGACACATAAATGAAAAACATGTAAAGAAACTCGTCGAGAATGGGACTATTCCCAAATTCGATTTTTCTACTTTTGGCACGTGTGAATCATGTCTTATCGGCAAAATGACTCGAATTTTATTCAAAGGTGTTGGAATGCGCGCTAGTGACCTATTAGGACTCATTCATACTGATGTATGTGGACCTATGTCAATTACCGCTAGAGATGGCTATAGATATTTTATCACTTTCACGGATGATTTGAGTAGATACGGATATGTCTACATAGTGAAGCATAAAAGTGAGTCGTTTGAGAAATTCAAGGAATACCAGAATAACGTTGAAAACCAACTGGGTAGAAAGGTTAAAGCACTCCGTTCTGATCGGGGTGGCGAATATCTTTCAAATAAGTTTGATCAACACCTTAAAGACTGTGGAATCGTTTTACAGTTAACTCCACCTGGAACACCTCAATTAAATGGTGTGTCCGAACGGAGAAATCGAACATTACTTGAAATGGTTCGATCCATGATGAGTCACACGGTAGTACCTGATTCATTATGGGGTTTTGCTATTTTGTCAGCTGCTCTTATACTTAACCGAAGTCCGACTAAAGCTGTCGACAAGACTCCATATGAAATGTGGAGGGGAACGGTCCCCAACTTGTCCTTTATTCGGGTTTGGGGCTGCGATGCTTATGTCAAGTGGAGACACGAGGATAAGCTCGGCCCGCAATCGGTCAAGACATACTTTATTGGTTATCCAAAAGGAACGTTTGGTCATTACTTCTATTCGCCTACCGAACATCGAGTTTTTGTTGCGGCTATTGCGACGTTCTTAGAGAAAAAATTTCTCGAGAACAAGTCAATTAATAGAACCTTCGAGCTGTCGGAGATTCAAGAACCAATAACCGAGGAACAGATGGAGGAAGTTGTTCCTTCAGCTGGTGATACGGTTAATATTCCTCAGGAACCTAGGAGGTCGGGTAGAGTCTCTAATCCTCCGGACAGATACATTGGTATGGTCGAGGAGAATGATGTTTTGCTCCTAGAGAGTAATGAACCCACTACCTATAAAGGTGCCATGACCTGTTCTGACTCAAAGCTATGGCTTGAAGCCATGCAATCCGAGATGGACTCCATGTATGAGAATAACGTATGGGATCTTGTTGATTTACCTGATAAGGTTAAACCTCTACAGTGCAAATGGCTTTACAAAATAAAGCGTTCTGTAGACGGGCAACCAGATGCCTATAAGGCACGACTAGTGGCAAAAGGTTTCACTCAAGTGCACAGCTTGCATTATGATGAAATTTTTGCACCCGTAGTTATGCTGCGTTCCATTCGGATAATCTTAGCGATTGCCGCTTTTCATGACTATGAAATTTGGCAAATGGATGTGAAAACCGACTTCTTAAACGGTTATTTGGAGGAGGAGTTGTACATGGTGCAACCCGAACGTTTCATAGATCCTGAAAATCCTAAGAAAGTGTGCAAGCTTAAGCGTTCCATTTATGGACTTAAGCAAGCTTCTCGTAGTTGGAATCATCGTTTCGACCAGGTGATAAAAGAGTATGGTTTCACTCGATCGGTCGAGGAACCATGCTTATATATCAAGTCGAGTGGGAGAAAGATTGTTTTCTTGATATTGTATGTCGATGACATACTCTTGATTGGGAATGACATTCCTCTCTTATCTTCGGTAAAAGGATGGTTGAAGAACCATTTCCAGATGAAAGATCTGGGTGAGGCACAACGCATATTGGGAATCCGCATCTATCGAGATACATCACGACGGACGTTATCACTGGGTCAGGACTCTTATTTGGATAAGATTCTAGAAAGGTTCAGGATTACCAACTCCAAGAAGGAGAACCTTCCAATGACGTCTGGGATGCATTTGAGCAAGTCTCAGTCACCTACGACGCCTGAAGGGATTGAGCGCATGAGTCGTGTTCCTTATGCATCAGCCATAGGATCAATCATGTATGCCATGATATGCACACGTCCAGACGTGGCATATGCATTGGGTATGACGAGTCGGAACCAAAAGAATCCAGGTGAAACACACTGGATAGCGGTTAAAAACATCCTTAAGTACCTACGGAGGACTAAGGATAGGGTATTGACTTATGGAGGAGATACTAAGCTATGCGCAATCGGTTACGCAGATGCTAGCTTTCAAACGGATCGAGATGATTCAAAATCTCAGTCCGGGTTCGTCTTCACTCTTAATGGTGTTGCGGTCAGCTGGAAGAGTTCCAAACAGGATGTTGTAGTAGATTCTACTACTAAATCCGAGTACTATGCCGCTTCGGAAGCAGCAAAGGAAGCTATATGGATGCGTCAATTCTTACAGAACTTACGATAGTTCCTAGTTCGAATGACCCGATCACCATCTATTGTGACAATAGAGGTGCCATCTTCCAGGCTAAGAAGCCTAAGTCTAGCAACAAGTCTAGACATGTACATCGGAAGGCTCACCTGATCCGTGATTACGTGGAGCAAGAGGAGATAGTGATTGACAAGATAACTTCAGATGATAACATCGCGGATCCTCTCACTAAACCATTGAATTATGATAAGCATGAAGGGCACGTTATTTCCATGGGAATTAAACGTGTTCCTGAGTTGTAGTAGTTGATTATGGATTCGATACATTATCTTTTTCATATACTATTTATAACTTCATCGTTTTATTTCATATTTTGTTATTCATGTGGATTTTACCGACAACATTGAATGCCACAAAGTGAACTGAATTACATTATATTTGTTTTGGTCCGTAATCGCCTACATGAGCTGATAACTCTGGATATTATATTGTGCAGTCGATTGATCCCTCGGTTCAACGAGCCATAAGTCAAACAGTTGGCTGATCGATCACAGATACGAGTTATAATGATATCTCGTAGGACAAAAATTGTGACAACGTAATGGAGTCCTAAATGTTTAAAAACATTCGGTGCCAGGTCGTGGATTGGATGTCCATTGTGTTCCTAGAGTCGATTCTTTTGACTATCGACTGTCTCTTGAGATTAAGGCAGTTTTTTGGGTGACTTTGGTTTCTTTCTCATGGTCTGCCGTAACAGGAGGCTAAGCAGATTTTTTCTGGGTCATTTCATACTGTGCTTACATCTGCAGGATTCGAGTTGAAGAAAATATCCAACCTTTATCAGGTTTAGTTATTTCTCAGGGCCACTCGAGGAGTTGTAACTCAAATGCATGGCCATGCTCGAATGATGATTCGTTTATCAGTTAAGTTACTCTCTAGTCGGGGAAACCACTCTTGATATTGATCACTTGTAAAATACGACCTTTGTGAATACGGATTTTGCAAATTATTTTACATTGAGTGGGAGAAATTTTAGGATATGAGAATCGGTTATCGCACATACACTTGTGAGGACAAGTGTGAGATTGTTGGAGCTTGTGTCCTCCAAAATTAGTGTGATAACATTTATAAATCTCTTATAGGTTCACAAGGGTATACTTCGTATTTTATCAGTTGATTAACGATTACTTAATAACGGTTGCCTTGCTAGAAAGTTTGACGTTATTATCATACTGATGGCGGTGATCAACTGGTCCCTAAAAGTCACACCTAAAGGATGTGTTTGAGAGATGTGATTATGTAAATGTAATCACATTGATGCCTTATATGACTAAAAGGTTAGTCCATGTATTTGACTAAACAGTTAGTCAATGTGTTGATGAGACGATTATTTAATCTAATTAAATAATATTAGCTGAGACGAATTAACTGTCAATACGTAAATTGAATATAATATGTTATATTTAATTAATGTATATAATGTTAGCTTGAACGAATTAAGATGTTAATTCGTAATTAAACGTAATCGGTTATTGTAGATACCCATATCCGTCGATATTGGAATTTATAGAGAACCCGACAAACACCCGATGATGATAGGACACATGTATTCTTTAGTTGTCATTGTCATTATTTGGGTTCGTTTTACGATGTAGAATGAGCGTTGTCGACGGAGTATTTTATTAATTTAAATGATATTTAAATTAAAGCTTTTTTTAAAGGTGAATTAATTTAATTTTATTTTGAATTTATTTTCTCAAGTTTATTGAAAATAAAATAATTTTTTGATTTGAAAAATCATTTTATGAGTGTATTTGATTTGAAAAATCATTTATTTTAATGTGTTAATCGATTTAAAAATCGAAAAAACTCGTTTTAAACACGCGTTTTGGAGCTCGATTATAGCTCGGTTTTTGAGCCCGTTTTCTTTACGAGTTGGCACGAATCTCGAGTACACTAACCAACCTAAGCCTCTACCCATACAACCCCAGTTCGAACCCCATAACCACGGCCCAAATCCCGAGCCCAAAACCCGCTCCAAACACCACTTTAACACGTACCCTCACCCCTTACTCAAGATCTATGGTTTGTGGATCCGTCTAAATACCATTGGATTACGAGAGTCATTCTAATCGAGTGATATAGGGTACAAGTCTTTATCTTTAATCACTCGTAGTCGATTGGCTTTATGCTTTTCGATGAAAGGTGTAAAGTTGACTTGAACGGTTCCAAGTTCCCATAAAACTTGGTGGCGACTCTAATTTGTCTTAATTCGATTCGAAAGAACCTCGAGTCGATTATGCCTAGTGTGGATCCCGCGGACGCAGTTCCCGAGGGCCTTGTCCCTGATTTGGCGACTCATTTGGGGAAAAGAGGACTAGTTACACTTTGTTTCTAGGGTCTTTTCCTCCGAGGTGAAACTTGAAAAGAAAGTATTGGAAAGTAAAACATTACTCATAGTGCTACGATTCATGCATAAACCCTTAAGGACTTTCCCGAGCCGTCCCAGCGTCTCTTTGTGATGCGTGGGGGGCAACGTCCCACTATGCCAGGAACTCGCACATTGCTTGCTTCCGCTCCGCCTCGTCGTGGTTCTTGATGGTGGGGATGCTCTTCTAGGTACTCTACCTAATGGCCCTTGCTCTATAAGACCCAAAAAGGATGGAGGGCATAGACCTTCTTGTATAAGACTTGCCGAGACTTAGAGATGTCTAGGAGCATACATCCTTATAACATGAGAATGACAATGTGCGAAATGAATTTCCCGAGTCTTTTCAAAAACTTTCCGTATCGATTTCAAAACCGAACTTTTGAACAACTTACTGTCAAAATAGCATGATTTTCAAAACGCGGAATGCTACCTAAATAGGACTAGATTTTTCGGCCCAAAATGAGCTTTTATAGCCGGCATGCTGCCCATTTCAAATCTCATTTTCAAATCAATCCTTCGTTTTTCAAAATCAATTCAAAATGCCTCTCGAACTTTAACCAAGCATGAAATGCGTCGAGTCGTGTCCGGGTCCTGGCCGTGTTTGGCTAGGCATGTTTCGTTCTAAGAGTCTAGAACGCGACCTTGTTGGGTCACCCAAGCTCACCTCTTGGACTTCGAGTCACGTGGGTCGACCAATTGGTCTAGGATAGTCCACAGAAACGTCCAAGCTAGGCCATTTAGGGCGTTTCACTTGAACCTATGGGCTATGTTAGTCCAATCACGGGTTTAGTCACACCGAGTCCAGTTTAGAATCGAGCTATGACAGCTTGAGTCATGTCGTTTTGTCGAGTCTAAAATGAATCGAGGTCTAAATCCAACCGTGAGTCGAACCTTTTGGTTAGTCAGTCTTAAGTCGAGTCTTTGTTTGAGTCAAGTTGGTGTCATGTCCTTAAGTGTGCAGGGGCTCTTACATTTGAATATTGACTCAGTTCGGGGTTTTCTTGTAGAAAGGCCGCCAAAAACCCGACTTCAAGCAATGGAAGATGCTGTTAACAAACTCACTGAGGCCGTGAACCTCATGATGGCCAGAATGGATGTGATCGAATCCAAGTTGGGTGAAGATTCCTCTTCATCTACCCCACCCTCGATCGATCCGGAGAAACGGTTCAAGTTCATTGAGGACCGTCTGAAACTCTCCCAGGGGAAGAACATCCACTACGAAAATGCTAGGGCATATGCCCCAGTTCAGGATAAGTTGCCCACAAACATGGTACTCACTGATATCCCAAAGTTTAAGGGCACAGAAGATCCGGTCCACCATGTTAAGGCCTATAAGTCGTTTGTTCCGCGATGACCTAGGGTGTGTCCTAGGAGTCGTTCCATCGAGTCTGTTAAGCATTTCTCATTCCAATAAAAAAGTTGCAGTTTCGTTTCCAAATATGTCTTGTTTCCAATCCTCAATCATTCCGAAACATGATAAAACGCACAACACACTCAAAGGAATCCCTGGGGTAGAAATATGTCCTGTTTCAAAATGTAAGGTACACTAGGATCCCGTGTTTGATTCCTTTACCTATTCCATGTCTGGTGGTAGAAAACCTCCATCTGAACCAATGTTTGTGACAAGCTTTTAGATGATTCTATGACGAGCCTTAACTAGCTCCTTGTTTCCCCTATCGATGATGGAAGGCAATCCTTTTCCCCATAAAACCATCCCCTCTAGCTCAAAGAGAGAAGAAACCAACCCGTTTTAACAAGGAATTGTTAGTTCTAACCAATTTAGTTGGCGAAGCCCAGTTTTCAGTGTGAATTCAATGGTAACAAGCAGTATGGGTGGAAGATCATTTTCAGGAAGAAAAAGAAAAAAGAGACGAAAAAAAGAAAGAAGAAAAAGAAAAGTGATGAAAGAAAAAGAAAAAAAGAAAAAAAAAGATGTTGAAGTTATTGCAAAAGGTTTTTGGTTGAATGTCGAAGTTACGGAAGCCAGAAGTCAAGTCAAGTACCCATAGTTGAAGTTCAATGGGCGAAGCCCAAAAGCTTAAGTAGTAACCTCTTTACCCCTAAGTCCTTCCTGAGACAGTTACAAGGGGATAGTCGGGAATTTTGAGAATCATTCCGCTTGTGTTGTTATACCTAGCCTTTAGGGTCCAGACATGGAAATTTGAACCCACATCATTTTCCAACCCATTTGCACTCGGGTTTCATCAAAACCGAGACACCTTTCCAACCACGATGTAAGCCATAACCCGTTAGCCTTAGCACCACAAAACGAACCTTCAGAATGATGGTTTACCTTACGAACCTATTTTTACCAAGCTCCACATCCCAAAGAATCAAAACCTTTTGTACCAACCCTAGACACGGGATACAACGGTACCTTACAGGCTAGAATGGGATACGACATGATACCTTAGGTGAAACCTTTGAGTGTGTACACACAATCAAAATGCCATGTTTATGCACCATGATCGAACTACGTCGGATTTGATTTCGCTCCACGCGAATACGTAGGCAGTCCTTCTGAACAAGGGATTCAATCCACTCATCCACCAAGTTATCATCTTGTCGGTTTCTTACGGGTCTTAACCAAGTCCAAATGAAGCCACCTTTGTTTGAGTCGGTTTTAGTACTCGATGTAAGCTAGGATAAGGATATAGGTTCAAATGTGTAGTGTCAAGTCTCGGAATGACTTTTATCTAACGGTTCAGGCAAAGATGCTGAGTCACATAGATGTGGGCTTGTGTTGGGAACAGAAAATATGAAAAACCCGCTGAAAAGAAAGAAGGCGTGGAAGAAAAATAGTAAAAGCCCGCTGAAAAGAAAGAAGGCGGTGGCAAGAAATGATGAAACTCGCTGAAAAGAAAGGAGGCGAGGAGAAGAGTGACAGAATGTTCCCAACAAAAGTCATGTGTGGTGTCTAAATGTTCTCATAAAATCAGTCTGTGTTTAGTGTCTGGGCGAAGCCAACGTTGTTGCTCCGTGAGTTTAATCCACCCTATCAATGCCAAGTGATCTTGATTCCCATGTGCCCTCGGGAGCACGCCCATGTCATACGATGTCTCTGTCCCAAGTCCAACGACCTTGTGATTCCCATTTGCCATCTTTTGGCGCCAGAATGGCCAATCTACATTTCTACCCCTAACAAGTCAATAATTGAATTAAAACCCGTGCACACTTGCGGTTTTATTTTCCTTTTTGTTTTACGGTAGCGGGCTACGCCCACGTTGTTTACGGGTCATACGGAGTGTCTGAGTCGTATTTCATGCTCACCCGTCAAGGTTCGATTTCAAAATGCCAAAGATTTCAGAATTCCGAAATTTCAAAAACTTTTTGCGAATTATGGGATAGATGATCCAAGTAGTGGTACATTTCAAGTCAAGGTTCAAATATCAAAGTTCAAAATCAAATTTTGGGTCGACGACCCAACATCCAAGTGATTCATTTCAAATTCAAAATTTGGGTCGATAGCACAATTATTCAAAATTTTCAACATATTCAAATTTCGGGTCGATGACCCAGTCTTTCAAACTCAAATTTCGGGTCGATGACCCAACATACCAAGTGATGTCAAATTTAAACTTCGGGTCGATGGCCCAATTATTCAAAATTTTCAAGTTCAATTTTCGGGTCGATGACCCAATCTTTCAAATGATCTAATTTTAGGATCGATGATCCAAATGTCCTTATGTGATAATTATTGCTAGTACGTTTTTGTGTTTAAAATATGGCAGGATATGCTTCAACTGGGAGCTCTAAAGTCTTCGACTTTAGAGCCATCGCAAACTGGGGGCTCTGAAGTCGTTGGCTTCAGAGACCATTGTCAAGATGAAATGGATGACATCCACTCAGAATTCAATTCAATACCAGAGTATGAAATGGAAGAATTCCGTAGCTGAAAGCAAATGATGAAAGCGGCGGCAACCTCATCGGAAAATCCCGTCCCATGTAGGCACCTGCCAGCAGATTATAAGCTTTGGGCAAGTGTCAACAGATGATGAATTTCGGACAGGTGCCAGCAGATGATAAACTTTGGGCGTGTGTCAGCAGTTGCCGAACTACGACGCGGGTTTGATTCCGTCAGAAACGGATACGTAGGCGCCCGAGGATAAGGCTCAACCCACCATTTATGCAATTTATGGGTCGATGACCAACGATGATAATTCGACGCAACAGAAGCAAGAGTTAATCCCCGACGAAGTTTCAGGTATGATCTCTTCTTATGGCTGGCGATCTTATATACGCAAGTCTAATGGACTATAAACGACCCGCGGAATCCTCAGGTCGAAAGGGACCTGGGGTATACTTTGACTTTCGCCTTGTCCAAGCCTCAGTCAAAGTGGGGGCTCTGTAGATACCCATATCCGTCGATATTGGAATTTATAGAGAACCCGACAAACACCCGATGATGATAGGACACATGTATTATTTAGTTGTCATTGTCATTATTTGGGTTCGTTTTACGATGTAGAATGAGCGTTGTCGACGGAGTATTTTATTAATTTAAATGATATTTAAATTAAAGCTTCTTTTAAAGGTGAATTCATTTTATTTTATTTTGAATTTATTTTCTCAAGTTTATTGAAAATAAAATAATTTTTTGATTTGAAAAATCATTTTATGAGTGTATTTGATTTGAAAAATCATTTATTTTAATGTGTTAATCGATTTAAAAATCGAAAAAACTCGTTTTAAACACGCGTTTTGGAGCTCGATTATAGCTCGGTTTTTGAGCCCGTTTTCTTTACGAGTTGGCACGAATCACGAGTACACTAACCAACCTAAGCCTCTACCCATCCAACCCCAGTTCGAACCCCATAACCACGGCCCAAATCCCGAGCCCAAAACCCGCTCCAAACACCACTTTAACACGTACCCTCACCCCTTACTCAAGATCTATGGTTTTTGGATCCGTCTAAATACCATTGGATTACGAGAGTCATTCTAATCGAGTGATATAGGGTACAAGTCTTTATCTTTAATCACTCGTAGTCGATTGGCTTTATGCTTTTCGATGAAAGGTGTAAAGTTGACTTGAACGGTTCCAAGTTCCCATAAAACTTGGTGGCGACTCTAATTTGTCTTAATTCGATTTGAAAGAACCTCGAGTCGATTATGCCTAGTGTGGATCCCGCGGACGCAGTTCCCGAGGGCCTTGTCCACAGTTATATTTAATTAGCTAATTATAAATATGCGATATTTATAGTTAAAGTATATATTATACGTGATTGTCATAATAAATTATTACAGACCGGTATTAATAAATCGACTGCAAGCTGTTGTGTGTAGACTTTTTAATACGGAATAAAATAAATGACAATTTATAATAATACACATTTTTATACATTTTAGATAACAACTTAAAATAAGGAGATTTTTCTCCTTATTTGAGGGTTGGAGTCACTCGGTCAAACCGAGTAAAAAGGAAGGAAAATTATCTCCCCTTTTAACTCTCTTATTTCGGTTATAATAAGGGTGTGGGAGATCATTTTTCCTAACTCTCTTTTGACCTAATATTCACTCATCAAACAAAACACAAAACCCTAAATTAATTAGTGAATTTGGGGATCGATTCTAGCAAGAACAAAAGGGCATTTCTCATATCATCTTGGGTGCAATGATTAGGCGAATATCGATTTCGATATTGTTCTTAGGCCAATTTTGCTAGGACCGAAGGTTATTTCTTAATCTCTCTATTTTGTTTATGCTATTTCATTTATGACTCGTATTCATAATTATAATTTCGTTATAATCCGTAATTTCTTAAACGAAGTATACCGATATTTCCTACAATCCTAATAATACCGTCGTTTTGTATCAAAATTAAATTTATAATTCCAAACTAAAACTATAGCTAGTGATAGTAAGGGTCGAACCACAGAGAGACAAGATTAATTTTGTTTGCTATTTTCAGTCTATAAAAGTAACAATTAAATGGGGGGTTTGAAATTGGTTGATTCTAATGACTAATTGCCAAAAATGAAATTTCTCAACAAGATAAAAAAAAGATCGGGAACTTCGGTTCACCATGGCTAAGGTCAGGTCAATAAGGTAGCAAAAGTCTTATAATACGGTCTCAGGGAATATGAGCAAGCCTTTCGATCTATGCTCAAATTAACCTTACGGTCTACTAATTCCCAATAATTTCTCAAAGCTTTCACTCAAAGGAAATTCCAAACTAATGATAATTTAAATTACTAATCTTTCAATCTAGTAAAAAGATTTATCAAAAGACAACAAGGTCGATATGGAAGAATTCATGCTAACCAAACAATCCTAATTTACGCCATGGCTCACCTTGTTCCCAATCAATAAAATTAGCTACGCATAATAAAAACTATGACAATTGTAAAATTGAAAGCAAAGAACAAGATTGACATAATTGAATTGAATTAAAGACAAAAGACAAGAGATGAATTGCTGGAATTAAATTGGTAAAACAAGAATTGAAATAACAAGAATTTAAGGAAGAGAGAATTTGCATAAAACTTACTAATTAAACTGATGAACAAAGTCAATGAATTCGGGATTTTTCGTCCCTCTTTCTTGCCTCCAACTAGATCTAAAACTGAGTTCCTCAATAATGAAAAGCATAACCTAATAAGTGTAGCTGCATTCTACTGATAAAAGATGTCAAAAGTTAATTACAAATTGGGCTTTTAAAAAGTCTAACACGAAGAATCAATATCAGCTCGCAGACTGGTCGATCGACCGGTCAGCATGGTCGATCGACTGGTGATAGTAGTCCAGTAGCGTCTGATGAAACTCCTTGGTCGATCGACTGCGGATGCTGGTCGATCGACCAGCTGAGCTGTGTATAAACACCTTCTTCTCTTCAAGAACAGCCTCTTCACTCCAAGCACGCGTCCCAAGGTGAGTGAGTACGAACCTCCTTCTTCCAAGCTTCCTTGAAGTTGCCTCCGGAGGACGATTTAGGCTTGATTTAGCTTACTTCCACTCATTCCTACAATAAATCATAGAAAATGCAAAGTAAACTGTTTCGGGAGAAATAGTAGCTTAAAGCTAACAAATACGCATGGAAATACGTGCCAAAACTGCAAATAAAGTGTATAGAATATGCACGTATCAAATCTCCCCAAACCAAACCTTGCTTGTCCCCAAGCAAGCACTATGACCCATATAAAGACCTAATGGAAAGGAGTATATCTCAGAGCTAGCTACAAGTCAATGCCAAACCGTTTAATGCACATAGTCAACTACCGCAAAGCGCAAATCAAGTGAACAAATTTATGCATATCATGGAATTAAATCGGGCGTTCGACCTTGCAAGACTCATAAATTCGGACTCTCCCGGGTCACTCTTCCCTCAACAAAGCAAATGGTAAGAATATATGTAGAAGAGAGGGAAGAAAATACAGACTCTCACCTAGACTGCGACCGACAAAACATATATGCTTGACTAGTATGAATAATGATTCTAGCTACCGTACACACGCATAACCACCGTCAAGGACTATTACATGCCGAACTATTGCAAAATTTGGATATGTGAGGCTAAGTATGAAGGAAAAGGCAAAACAAGTATGGAAATGTGAAGGTAAGAGCCATGCGAGTACCTAACAAACCATCAAAAACCATATCCCGTTCCTCCAACTCGTTATATAAACCATACCTTTAAAAGACTAAGCAACACAATATCCCAAAACAAACGCCTCCAATTCACGAAATAAGCACATGAGGCGTGTTCTCAATTCAACCAAATTATTATTTTTTTTTTCCAAATTTCTTATTATTCCTTTTTTTTTTCTTTTCTTTTTTTTTTCACTTCTGAGCTGGTGGTCAATCGACCAGTGATGGCAGTCGATCGACCACCCTGTGCAATCCAGTGCTCTCTGCCCAGGTAAACATCCTTTTTTTTCATTTCTTCTAAATTTCTTTCTTCCTTCAGGCTGAACATTAGCAAATCCTTCACTTCTCATAAGTACTCACTCCAACATTACAAAACGAAACAAATCTGCTACAATTCGACAAATTCCTCTACTACTTCCTAGTTTGGCATAATGGTAGGCTAAGTATGGGATGTTGTTAAGGGCAACTGGCAGATATGGCTTATAGTGGAGTTAATGGGGTAAAATGAGAAAGGGGAAGATGCAATAGTTCTCAAAACATACAATACCGACCACAAACCAATGCGTATAGGCAATAAACAATCAAAACTCATACACGTGCAAAACATGAAATGAAGGGAGTACTACTCTCAATCCTAAATTAACCGGTCATGAATGTCACCAGTTAAAGGCTCTATATCTCAGAAAGTATAAGTATTTTGCCAAAAGTAACGAGTCAAGTCTAATTACCCGAAATGAATTCCATAACAAAATTTGAGGAATCACTTTTAATTCTCGCTAAGTAGCTGTGAAAAGGCAAGGAATGGCATATTTGACTAATAGTGCAACATCATCATTAATAAACTCCAATCCGACTCAACTATATGCAAAAGTAAACGTGATATTTTTGATTTTTTATGAAGTTTTTCAATTTTATCTTTGTTTTTTTTTTTAAATAACACAAATGCAAGCTAAAATGCAGTAAACGTGTGACTGAAATGCAATAAAAACAAATGCAGATGCAAAAGACATATGCAAATACCCTCCCCAAACCAAAACGCACAATGTCCTCATTGTGCTCAGCAGCAAATCACCAGCAAAAATAGAGAAGAATAAAAGCAAAACAAAATAAAAAGAAACTAATAAAGAAAGATCGGAAACTCACAAAAGAATACCTCCCCAAACCAACCAAAAACGGGGAGGTCACCAGCTTCTAATCGCCACCGTCGTACTCCTCACCACTAGACTCTCCGGACCCTGAGTCATCCTCCTCGTCCGCCTCAGTAGCAGCGGCAGTGGCTCTCCTGGAAGTGGAGGCAACAGCAGTAGTAGAAGGAGGAGGTCTCCTGGCAAGTAGAGGGTACCCACCCACCGGGGGAACAAAGTAGGAAGGGTGGGTCCAGGCACCCTATGGGAGCATCCCTGTCCGAGCTAACTCCTCGTAGACTGGGTACAAGGCTAGGGCCGTGTCTAGCCTGTGCTAGTCAAAGCTCCTGCACAAATCACTCAACACACGTGACATCCCTCTTTGGTCCATGACCGGAGGGACAACCAAAGGTGTAGGTGGTCGAAAAGTGGTCGGGTAGCCGGTGGGAGCAGGAGTGTAGGAAGAGGGTGCCTGTGAAGAGGAGGTACGAGCTCTCCTCGAGGTGCTAGCAGTAGTGGTGCCCGCCCTGATAGGAAGCCTGTAGCTAGGCAAGGGCGGGCGAGCTGCCCCCGAAACAGTGGTGAGGGGCAGGACAGGAGGGTAGCCAAGGACAGGGATGGGGTCAAAGATGAAAGAATCGATCTTCCACCGTCTCCTACTATCGACCCAATGCACAGCCCTCGCGTATGCAAGGTCCATGAAACGTAGGTCAGGGTCAATAGGGGCCTCCTTTCAAGGGAAAAGTAGAACTAGACGGTTGGCGATACGTGTCACCAATCCGCCACAAGCAATAGTGGTCAAAGTGCCCTCACTAACAGTCTGAAAGTGAGCGGCAGTCAAATAAGCGATGTTATAGATACGGGCTGTCCGACTTTCAATGTTCAGATAGCCCACCAAGATAGACAGTTCGATGTTATTCACATTATTTGACTCTTTAGGGCCGAAAATGGTATTACCCATTAGCCGTAGAAAAAAACGAAGAGGGGGCAAGTGGACGGAAGTGCCCGTCCTTTTAGGCCCGTAAAAGTCACTAATGCAAGACCACATGACTCGGTGAACATCAGAGGTATCCGAGGTTTTACCCTCGAAATAGAGACCCAGAAAACCAGCAAAATCGGCTAATGTCAGGGAGTAGTTGACATTGAATAGCCGAAAGGAAATACAAGCATTAGTCTTATTTTCCGCAAAGGAAGCCGAGTTAAAAGCATAAGACGAAAATAACTCGAGGGTCAAAATGTAATATGTGAACTCACCCATGTCCACAAGACCCGTCATACCTGTCCCGTTTAGCAGGGACACAACCGACTCATAACAGCCTAATTTCTCCAAAGTAGGTTTGTGAAGAAATCGGGTAGCTGTAACTTTCATTCTCGCAGCAAAAAGAGCAAACTTAGCACGCTGAGTAGAATAAGAAAAGATAACCTGCGGATAGTCAGGTAGACTATCTGTGGTGTCCTCAATCATTAGCGGCGGACCCCGAGGCCGCTTGGCAGCGCCCTGGCTAGACTGCCCTTCAAACATGTGCTCCTTGCCTTTTGACATCTGTGCTACCTGCAAACAATCAAATTAGCAACAAGCATCCCCTAACAGTGACAATTTAAGAAAACCCGAACAAAATCAGAACTGAAAATCAAATTAGGGTTTCGAAATTTTGGGGGAAACGGCTTTAAACACCTCCTAGTTGCTAATTAGTTTCGAAAATCAAGGGGGAAAGGGTAGAACAAGCAATTAAAGCACAAAAATGACAAGAAATCAATCCCCAAAATCGATTATCCCAAATCGATTTTTCCGTCTCAAAGGCACAATGCTCGAAAATTTGGCATGAAACTTCAATACAAATCGAAAATAAAGGATGGAAGTGAGATTAGAGCATACCTTTGACGATTAAAGCAAGAAAAATCGGGATGAAGGGATGGATTAGCAAGAAAATCGCGAGAAAAGGAGAAGACAAGGGTTTGCTATTGCGTTTTCTGATTTTGTGAAAGCTTAAGGGTGAATGAATGAGAAAGGAAAGAAGACTCCCTTATTAAAATGCTTTCTGAACTCGCGCTGTGGTCGATCGACCACATTACCCGGTCGATCGACCAGTCTTCACTTGCAGTAGCTTCTGGAGTCTCGTGTATTGGTCGATCGACTATATGACCCAGTCGATCGACCAATATCCCTGCACAGTACCCTCTATTCTGTTCCTCCTCAGTCGATCGACTGAGTAACTTAGTCGATCGACTGCAAACGCTAGGAATTAAACCCAAAATCGTCAAAAATTCATTTTTGCTACTTCAATTTCCCGTTCTTCTCGCATGAAAATTCAGTAAACCACTTGACGCACTTTGCATAGAATAAATTCCTGGAAAAATTCTCAAAGGCGCACATTATTCAAACCATGAAATGCTAATTAAAAAGAAATAAATAAAGCTCAAAATGCAAATTGAATGAAATAACAAAATAAACTTCCTAATTACAAAAAGTTACAACCCGGGTTGCCTCCCGGTTAGCGCTGGTTTAAGGAGTCCAGCACGACCTTTTTACCTCACTTTGCATCATCCGATAACGGCTCGAAGTACAATACCTCGACTTTTCCAACAAATTCATCTGTTCCGTGATAATGCTTCACATATTGGCCATTAACTTTGAACCTTTCTCCAACAGAGGTCTCCAATTCAACTGATCCGAACTTTGTAACTGTTGTGACCATATAGGGGCCAGTCCACCTGGATTTCAGCTTACCAGGAAATAAACGGATACGAGCGTTAAAAAGAAGTACCTTATCGCCAATATGGAACTCGCGCTTGATGATTCTCTTGTCGTGTCAGCGCTTTGTTTTCTCCTTGTAGATCCTAGCATTGTCATAGGCCAGCAGCCTAAATTCCTCCAGCTCATTCAGCTGTGTCATGCGTTTCTCACGAGAGAGGTTAGGATCCAAATTCAATCACATATAGCCCACCAAGACTTACGCTCTAACTCAACAGGTAAATGACATGTCTTACCATAAATCAATCGGTATGGTGACATCCCGATTGGCGTCTTAAACGCGGTTTTATAAGCCCATAAGACATCATCTAACTTAAGACTCCAATCTTTCCGTGATTTAGAAACAACTTTAGCTAAGACTTCTTTCAATTCTCTGTTAGAAATCTCAACCTGACCACTAGTTTGGGGATGATACCCCAAACCTCTACGATGTTGGACACCGAATTTAGTCAATAAAGCACTAAGTTGTTTCTCTTTAAAATGCATTCCACCATCGCTAATGACAACCCGAGGGACACCAAAACGAGGGAAAATAATATTTTTAAACAGTTTAATCACGCCTTTTGCATCACAATGGGGAGTAGCAATAGCTTCCACCCATTTGGACACATAATCTACAGTTACGAGGATATATTTATTACCTTGACTGCTCGGAAAAGGTCCTTGATAATCGATGCCCCAGACATCAAAAATCTCAACCTCAAGAATGCCTACCTGTGGCATCTCATGTCTCTTGGAAATATTCCCCGATCTTTGACAAGCATCGCACTCAGCAACAAAATTGCGACTATCTGCATGCAAAGTTGGCCAATAGAAACCAGATTGGAGTACCTTAGCTACAGTCCGGGATGGACCATGGTGACCACCATAAGCTGAAGAGTGGCAAGCTTCTAGGATATCCTTCACCTCCCATTGAGGCACGCATCTCCGGATGAGACCGTCTGCGCATTCCTTGAAAACATAAGGATCATCCCAAAAGTATTGTCTAGCATCATAAGTTTAACCGCTTCTTTCTCACGCCATGAAAGCTCGGGTGGTATCCTACCTGTCACAAAGCAAAGTTAGCAAAATCAGCAAACCACGGAGGTGGATAAGACCCCGAAGTAGTAATAGCTAACGAGACTCTCATCAAAAAAGAATCATTAATAGGTAACGAATCCTCCCTTTCTCGTCACCGCAGGCGAGATAAGTGGTCGCCACCACATTCTCGGCTCCTTTCTTATCTTTGATCTCCAAATCAAACTCCTGCAAAAGGAGTATCCACCTCAAAAGCCTCGGCCAAGCATCTTTCTTAAGAAAGAGAGTCTTCAATCTTTGCATGGTCGGTATAAACAAGTAACCTTAGAACCTAACAAATAAGACCGAAATTTGTCTAAGGCAAAAACTACAGCTAGAAACTCTTTCTCAGTGGTATAATAGTTGACTTGAGCCTCATCCAGAGTTCGGCTCGCATAGTATATGGCATTCAAAGCTTTATTCTTTCGCTGTCCTAAAACTGCACCAATTGCATAATCGCTGGCATCACACATGATCTCAAATGGGAGATCCCAATTAGGCGGCTGAATGATTGGTGCAGAAACTAGAGCCTCCTTCAACCTGTTAAAAGCTAAAAGGCACTCAACAGTAAATTCAAAGACAGCATCCTTAAGGAGCAATTGTGTAAGTGGTTTAGCAATTTTTGAAACGTCCTTAATGAAACGCCGATAGAAACCAGCGTGACCAAGGAAACTCCTCACTCCTTTAACATTCACGGGAGGAGGCAATTGCTCAATCACCTGCACTTTTGCTTTGTCAACATGTATGCCCTTATCAGAAATAAGATGCCCTAACACAACTCCCTCATTGACCATAAACTGACACTTTTCCCAGTTTAAAACAAGATTAACATCTATACAACGCTGCATGACTTTATCAAGATTAGCTAAACAACGATCAAAGTCACTACCATAAACTGAGAAATCATCCATGAATACTTCCATAATGTTCTCTATATAATCAGAAAAAATCTCCATCATGCACCTCTGAAAGGTAGAAGGGGCGTTACACAATCCGAAAGGCATTCTACGGTACGCAAAAACACCCTGTGGACAGATAAAAGTGGTCTTACTCTGATCATCTGGATGAATAGGGATCTGAAAGAACCCTGAATATCCATCTAGAAAACAGAAAAATTTATTAGAAGCAAGTCTTTCAGTCATTTGGTTGACAAAAGGGAGAGGGAAGTGGCCTTTCTTGGTGGCGGCATTCAACTGTCTATAATCAATGCACATCCGCCACCCTGTCACTACTCGTGTTGGTATTAATTCATTTTTCTCATTTTTAACCACGGTAGTCCCTCCTTTCTTCGGGACTACCTGAACTGGGCTAACCCACTTGGAGTTGCCAAATGTATAAATAATACCTGCATCGAGTAGTTTCATCACCTCAGCCATAACAACTTCCGGCATCTTCGGGTTCAACTTGCGTTGACCCTGTCTGTAAGGCTTGTGGCCTTCCTCCAGCTCTATCCTGTGCATGCAAACATCAGGGCTGATGCCCTTAATATCATCCAAAGAGTAACCTAAAGCCTTCCTGTTTTTCTTAAGCACACACATCAAAGCATACAGCTGGTCATCATTAAGCTTAGAGCTAACAATAGCTGGGTACTGCTCCGTATCATCTAGAAAAACATACTTAAGATTAGGAGGAAGTGGCTTACGCTCTGGCACTTTTACCTCTACAGCATAGACAGAATCAGCTTCAATGGTATAGCAAGTGTTCACCAAATTCTCGTTGGCCAGGCTCAAGAGCATCTCATCTTCTTCCTCTGTGAGCTCGTAGCTTTCCATTGAGGCTACCAATGCACCTGGCTCCTCAAAGCATTCTCCATTTGTATTTCCGCACACTCATTTGAACCAGTTAGATCGGCTAAGGGATCCTTAGCTAAGGATTCCCTCCAATTGTAACTAACAGCCACATCAACAATATCAATGGAATAACACGTATCATCGTCGTGATCGCCTTGTGAGCAAGACTGAACTCAATGGTGTCATCCCTTACCTCTAAGGTGATGGTTCCGCGTTTGACATCTATTACAGCCCCAGCTGTATGTAAAAACGGTCTACCTAAAATAATAGGTATCTGACTGACCTCTACAATGTCCAAAACAACGAAATCGACAGGAATAAAAAACTTACCTACTCGAACGGGTACATCCTCTAGAACTCCTATAGGTCTCTGAGTCGATCTATTTGCCATTTGAACGGTAATATCAGTCACCTTAAGTCTACCAATATTTAACCTTTCGCAAACAGAATATGACATGACACTGACACTGGCCCCTAAATCACAAAGGGCCTTTCCAATTTCGTGGTTACCTATAGTGCAAGGAATTGAGAAACTACCCGGGTCCTTTAATTTGGGTGGTATATTAATTTGCGAAAGAGCATTGCATTCTTCCACAAAAGCAACATTACCATCATCACGAAAATTTCTCTTACGATTTAAAATGTCTTTCATAAATTTAGCGTAAGAGGGTACCTGGGTAATTAAATCAGTGAAAGGAATCGTTACCTCGAGATTCTGGACCATCTCCAAAAACTTACCGAACTTGCGCTCCAGCTTAGTATTCTTTAAACGCTCCGGATACGGGACTGCAACACTGGTCGTAGGATCAGTAACCTTCGGCTGCCATAAGTTTAAAACCTCCGTCAAATCATCAATAAGTGTAGAATCATGCGAATTAGTTGACGGATTTGCATCCTGCACTGGAACCCCGGTCGATCGACTGATAGGAGTGGTCGATCGACCAAACTGGCTGGGCGTGAACAGTTCCTGGACAGAAACCTCTTCGTCAGGAATCTCAGTTGATCGACTGACAATGTTGGTCGATCGACTGCTTATGCTGGGTGTGAATAGTTTCTGATCAGAAACTTTTTTATCTGACACATCAGTCGATCGACTGATAGTAGTGGTCGATCGACCAGAAGTACTGGCAATTGATCTCGTTTTTGCACCAGAAATTAAACTAGCTTCTTCATCATTTCCTGAGTCTCCTCTTGGCTTGTCGGGACCTTCATAAGAGAGGCCACTTCTGAGATTAATGGCATTAATCGTTTTAATTGGCCCTTCACATTTGCTTGAAGAATTGGCGACTTGCTTAGTCTCTATATTCTCCAACTGCTTCACAAAATTCTTTGAGGACTCAATCCCGGCTGCTTCTATATTCGCCACTTGAATCAAAAGAGTTTGGACCATTTCTCTTAATTTCGCGGTCTCATCTGAATTATGGACAGGAATTTCAACTCTTTCCTTGGAAGCTTCAGAGGCCTCGAGCTTCTCGAGACGGGCAGTAATAGAAGTAATGAGTGTCACAACAGTACCCATTTCATCACTTTGCTTCCGTGAATTTCCACGTGAACTCCCAAATTCAGCTCTATGGACCGCCATCTCCTCAATAGTGTTCCAACCTCTATTCTGACCGGTATTGTTTTGGAATTTACCATTCGCAGCTGCATCCAGGATGACCTTGTAATCATCATATAAAGCATTGTAGAATAAGTTGCAAAGATACCACTGCTGGAAACCATGGTGAGGGACAGCTCGGACCAAACCTTTGAAACGTCCCCATGCCTCACAAAAGCCCTCATAGGCTCCTTGCTGGAAATTTGTGATTTTACTTCTCAAGGCATCAGTCTTTGAAAGTGGGAAGTACTTCTTGTAGAAGGCTAATGCTAGAGATGTCCAATCTGTGACTCCGGCTGCTACCCTATCAAGGTAGCGGTACCAATCTCGTGCCGAATCCTTCAAGGAGTATAAGAACATCACCCCCTTTACCTCATCCTGAGTCACCCCAGCTGGTATAGGTATGGAACAGCAGTAGTCTGTGAAAATTTCCATATGCTTCAAGGGGTCCTCATCTGGTAAACCAGCAAACTGATTTCGCTCCACTAAATTGATATAAGAGGAACGAAATTCGAAGTTACCG
The DNA here is from genome assembly GCF_048544455.1 of Silene latifolia. Lineage (NCBI taxonomy): Eukaryota > Viridiplantae > Streptophyta > Magnoliopsida > Caryophyllales > Caryophyllaceae > Silene > Silene latifolia. The sequence continues at coordinate 22,821,906 of NC_133534.1, forward strand.
GTAGTAGGGGTAGGTAACTGGTGCCCCTTTGGAAGATGGTGTTCCTTTGGCTGAAGATTATCATATATTGTAGCCATATTCGCAGAACAGAGAGTACTCAAGCCTTCCTCTCAAAAACCTGTCTTCTAACTGTGCAAAAGCAAAACTAGAAGCAAAGGTAAGCAACGGCCTCAAGGAACCAAAGTTCCTTGAGACAAGAAAAAAAAATAAACTAAGTATCCCCGGCAACGGCGCCAAAATTTGATACCGTCGTTTTGTATCAAAATTAAATTTATAATTCCAAACTAAAACTATAGCTAGTGATAGTAAGGGTCGAACCACAGAGAGACAAGATTAATTTTGTTTGCTATTTTCAGTCTATAAAAGTAACAATTAAATGGGGGGTTTGAAATTTGTTGATTCTAATGACTAATTGCCAAAAATGAAATTTCTCAACAAGATAAAAAGAAGATCGGGAACTTCGGTTCACCATGGCTAAGGTCAGGTCAATAAGGTAGCAAAAGTCTTATAATACGGTCTCAGGGAATATGAGCAAGCCTTTCGATCTATGCTCAAATTAACCTTACGGTCTACTAATTCCCAAGAATTTCTCAAAGCTTTCACTCAAAGGAAATTCCAAACTAATGATAATTTAAATTACTAATCTTTCAATCTAGTAAAAAGATTTATCAAAAGACAACAAGGTCGATATGGAAGAATTCATGCTAACCAAACAATCCTAATTTACGTCATGGCTCACCTCGTTCCCAATCAATAAAATTAGCTACGCATAATAAAAACTATGACAATTGTAAAATTGAAAGCAAAGAACAAGATTGACATAATTGAATTGAATTAAAGACAAAAGACAAGAGATGAATTGCTGGAATTAAATTGGTAAAACAAGAATTGCAATAACAAGAATTTAAGGAAGAGAGAATTTGCATAAAACTTACTAATTAAAATGATGAACAAAGTCAATGAATTCGGGATTTTTCGTCCCTCTTTCTTGCCTCCAACTAGATCTAAAACTGAGTTCCTCAATAATGAAAAGCATAACCTAATAAGTGTAGCTGCGTTCTACTGATAAAAGATGCCAAAAGTTAATTACAAATTGGCCTTTTAAAAAGTCTAACACGAAGAATCAATATCAGCTAGCAAACTGGTCGATCGACCGGTCAGCATGGTCGATCGACTGGTGATAGCAGTCCAGTAGCGTCTGATAAAACTCCTTGGTCGATCGACTGCGGATGCTGGTCGATCGACCAGCTGAGCTGTGTATAAACACCTTCTTCTCTTCAAGAACAGCCTCTTCACTCCAAGCACGCATCCCGAGGTGAGGGAGTACGAACCTCCTTCTTCCAAGCTTCCTTGAAGTTGCCTCCGGAGGACGATTTAGGCTTGATTTAGCTTACTTCCACTCATCCCTACAATAAATCATAGAAAAATGCAAAGTAAACCGTTTCGGGAGAAATAGTAGCTTAAAGCTAACAAATACGCATGGAAATACGTGCCAAAATTGCAAATAAAGTGTATAGAATATGCACGTATCACCTAAAATAGGGAGATTAGCTACTCATGCTTTTGAAATCAATAACAATAACAACAATCATGAATATACTAAGGGTAGACATGATATAAAGATAATAGAGATGCAACATAAACAATTAAACAAGAACAATAAATAAGAGAACAATGATTAAGAATAGAAAGGATTAAGATTAAGGGAAGAGAAGGGTTACAAGATTGAATCTGGAATAAAGAGAGGTAGCAGCAGTAATTAAGAGCAAAAGTTCAGAGATTAAGAGTAATTAAGAAAGTGTAGACATAATTAGGAGTATCAAGATGTGATTATGACCAAATGAAAACTTCCCTTATATAGGGAAGCGTTTTTATTAGCAAAATAAACCTAACACGGAACAATTAACCCGTGTAATCTAGATAATCACTCGATCGAGGCTTTTTATTCCTCTCGATCGAGTGAATCTTCAGCAAAACAGTTCGATCGCGCAAAAGCAGCTCTCGGTCGAACTCTTCTAAGTTAGCCATCTTTGATCGAGCAAAGAAACCACTCGATCGACCTTCTGAAGCAGCCAAACCACTCGATCGACCAGAGAATCCCCTCGATCGAGTGTCTTCCACAGAGAACAGCATAAACCTCATTTGGTTAGCCTTCCAAGGACCTCCCTTCACGCTTCCCGAGGTATGACTCCTACTCTAAATCTCCGTCTCCTTAAAATGCATGCAAAGTGGGACGACTAAGGTACGATTCCACTACTTTTGGATCCATTTCTGCAATTAAGACAAAACAAGCCAAAGTAGCCAATTCGGGGCATTTTGCAATACAAAGCAATAAAAATGGCATAGAAATGCGTGCAATAAGAGGTTAAAAAGTCTATATATGTAACACCCCCATACTCCAAGTGCCTTACTAGGACCACTCAGGTATAAGGATGCTACCATCTCGGTTACCCGAGGCAATGATAGTCAAATAGACAATAACGAAACAACATTTAAATAGAAATACTTTAGTGAAAGGTTACAATCTCAAAACCAAATCCAAAATACGAGTACATGTTCTTAAAACCAACTGTCTACTGAAACAACTGAAATGTTTATTAAACTACTAAGCTACAGCGGAAGACTTCTATCGTCAGACGGTGGCACATCCACCTATCCCAAAGAACTCGACTCATCATACCTCAATAATCGCTCACCATCCCCGAATGGATCACCATAGTTTTTAAAACATTAAACGGGGTCAGTACTAATCACACAATTTATATAAACCAACGATACAGTAAAACAAACAGCTCAATCATCACAGATATCTCCGAACTCCAAACCCAACTCCACAATCCTGACTACAACTAAAGTGTGTAGCCCTGCCAGAGTGCCCATCGCAACAGATCACTCCTCGCCGCCAGTGGGGGACCGCAGCCGTTCCCACCTAAGCCCCGCTCATCTCCATCGAGCGATAAACCCAAATCCATTAATGTGCACATCCCTTTTGTGGCGGGTTCCACGGAAGGCGAATCATGGGCGTGAAGCCACTCCCGCAAGTGACTCCACTCAGCCAGGGACGCACCCCGAAGAACACAGACATATACAATCAACCACAACTACTATCAGCAACCAAATCCAGCAATCGTCACAATACGAGTATGATAATATTCAACAACCACAAAACACCACAACACATTATGGGACTAATACTGAGTAGGGAAACCCTACCTGGAAAGCACAACACAATCAGACAATCTCACAGCTGATATCAAAACGCTTCCTCTACGAATCCTCCTCCCAACATACAAACATATAATCACTACCAAACACAACATACAACAAAACCCCCAATTCCCAACATTAGGGTTTAACCAATTTTAATGAAATACTATAAAAACGATACATAGATCTTACCCTCGACGCAAGGATCACAACGGTATAAAGAACGGTAAAATCCGACCTTCCAAGATCCGGGATTTGCCAACAATGCGATTGATGCGAAGAACGTAGTTTGATTTCTCTCTTTGAAAGTAATTAGGTTTTAAAAGTGTTTAAATAAAAGTGACGGAATTTATTATATACTTAATCGCATTATTAGCAAAACCCGAGAAATCATCCCCCGTAAACCGGCTACTCGATCGAGTAGCTGAGGTACTCGATCGAGTGCCCCCTTACTCGATCGAGTATCTACGTTACTCGATCGAGTACCCAATAGGTCATAAACTATTTTAAACTGCAACTCACCCTTACTCGACAGAGTAAGGCCTACTCGATAGAGTACCCAGAGACTCATAAATCCGTAGTATTACACTCTTCCCTCCTTAAAAAGAACTTCGTCCCCGAAGTTCAAACCACAACAAAACAAAGACTCACACTACAACACTACCGACTCAACAACCAAAACAAACTCAACATAAAACATGTTACTAACCCAAACTCAACCCGACTCAACGACAACAACTATACCGACACAACATAAAATGGGTATAAAAACTCTTAAAAACTCTTTGCGATCATCTCCTACCCCCCTAAAAGAAACAAGGTTACGTCCCCGTAACCATACATACCTGATCAAAAAGGAAAGGGTAACGCTCTCTCATGGCCTCATCTGCCTCCCATGTAGCTTCCTCAGTCTCATGGTTAGACCAAAGGATCTTAAGCAAAAGTGTCTCACCACTCCTAGTCTTCCTAACCTTCCGGTCAAGAATCTGCTTAGGTACCTCAAGATATGATAAAGACTCATCTAGCTCTAAGCTCTCTGCCTCTAACACATGTGATGGGTCACTCACATACTTCCGCAGCTTCGATACACGAAACACATTATGCACTCTCTCTAACGCAGCTGGTAAAGCCAGACGATATGCAACCTCTCCAACCCGCTCTAAGATCTCATAAGGCACGATGAACTTCTGACTTAGCTTGCCCTTCTTCCCAAATCTCATAACCCCACACATAGGAGACACTTTTAGAAGAACCTTATCCCCAACCTGAAACTCTATATCCCGGCGATGTAGATATGCATAACTCTTTTGCCTATCCTGAGCTGCTCTCATCCGTTCCCTAATCATCTTAATCTGTTCAACCATCTCATGTACCATCTCTGGTCCTAGAACCACTGCCTCAGCACTGTCGTCCCAACAAATCGGACTCCTGCATCTCTTCCCATACAAAGCCTCGAACGGTGCCATGCCAATACTAATGTGATAGTTGTTGTTGTAAGAAAACTCTATCAAATCCAACCTCTGTTCCCAGCTACCACCAAAGTCCATCACACAAGCTCGTAACATATCCTCAAGAGTTTTGATTGTTCTCTCAGTCTGACCATCTGTCGCAAGATGAAAAGTTGTACTCATCTTCAAAGTTGTTCCCAAAGATTCCTGCAACTCTTTCCAAAACCTTGAGATAAACCTCGCATCTCTGTCAGATGTTATGTCCTTGGGGACTCCATGTAACTTAAGCACATTCTTCCGATAAGCCATAGCTAATTGTGCTTTAGTCCATGTATCTTTCATTGGCACAAAGTGAGCTGACTTGGTCAGTCGATCCACTATTACCCATATCATATTGTTACCCTGTTGACTCTTTGGCAAACCCACGATAAAATCCATAGGAATGGATTCCCACTTCCACTCAGGTACCTCTAAAGACTGAATCTTACCTTGTGGTCATCGCTGTTCCCCTTTAACTCTCTAGCATGTCAAACAACGGGCCACAAACTCAGCTGTTTCTTTCTTCATCCCAGGCCACCAAAACGTGTTCTTCAAGTCCTTGTACAGTTTGTCACCACCTGGATGTACTGAATATGGTGTACAATGTGCCTCTGTCATGATAGTCTTTTTCAGCTCCTCATCATTAGGGACACACCACCTACCATCGAACCTCAAACTACCATCTGTATGAATAGAAAATCGAGACACTGTCCCTTTTTCTACTCCAGCTCTCCACTCAACCATCTTAGGATCTAAAGCCTGTTTACCTCGAATGTCATCATAAAGTTCAGGTTGTACTGTCAAATCTCCCACAGCATCCCCTCTCTGCATCATATGTATCCCAAACTTCCCCACCTCATCTCTCAACCTCATCAAAGATAGAGCTGTACACAGGGAATGTATACTATTCCTACTCAAAACATCTGCAACAACATTGGCTTTCCCTTCATGGTAGATAATATCCATGTCATAATCGCCAATCAGCTCCATCCACCTCCTCTGTCTCATGTTCAACTCCTTTTGAGTGAAGATGTACTTGAGACTCTTGTGATCTGAAAATACCTTAAAGGTCGCCCCATAAAGTTAATGTCTCCAAATCTTGAGAGCAAACACCACTGCGCCCAACTCTAGATCATGTGTAGGGTAGTTCTCCTCATACGGCTTCAATTGCCTAGAAGCATAGGCAATCACCTTACCGTTCTTCATCAACACACATCCCAACCCGTTCTTTGAGGCATCTGTATAAACCTCAAAGTTCTCGATCCCTTCAGGGAATGCTAAGATAGGAGCTGTGGTCAAACGCTCCTTTAATGTTTGGAATGCCTTCTCACAACTCTCATCCCAACGAAACCTGTTCTTTTTCCTCATCAAAGCTGTCATAGGTCTATCTATCTTGGAGAAATCTTTCACGAACCGTCTGTAGTATCCAGCTAAGCCTAAGAAACTCCTGATCTCAGCAACGTTCTTTGGTGCTTCCCACTTTGTCACTGCCTCAATCTTTGCCGGATCCACAGCTACTCCCTCCTTAGATATCACATGCCCCAGAAAAGCAACTTTCTCTAACCAGAACTCACACTTGGACAGCTTAACATACAACTCATGCTCCCTCAAAGTCTGCAACACAATCCTCAGATGCTCCTCATGCTCCTCCTTAGTCTTAGAGTAGACTAAGATGTCATCGATAAACACCACCACAAACTTGTCCAAAAACTATCTGAAGATTCTGTTCATCAAATCCATAAACACAGCCGGTGCATTAGATAACCCAACCGGCATCACCACATACTCATAATGGCCATACCTCGACGTGAAAACTGTCTTTGGTATGTCCACCTCTCTAATCTTCACCTAATGGTACCCCGACCTCAAATCAATCTTAGAAAAGATTGATGCACCACTCAACTGATCAAACAGGTCATCTATCCTTGGCAAAGGATACTTGTTCTTCACCGTCACTCGGTTCAGCTCCCTGTAGTCTATGCACAACCTCAAACTCCCATCTTTCTTCTTCACGAAAAGAACTGGTGCTCCCCACGGAGATACACTAGGTCTAATGTATCCCTTCTCTATCAGATCATCTAACTGTTTCCCGAGCTCCTCCATCTATTTAGGACCCATCCGGTACGGTGCCTTAGAGATTGGCCCCGTCCCCGGTTTCAACTCAACTGTGAAATCTATCTCCCTCTTCGGTGGCAACCCATGAATCTCCTCTGGAAAAACATCGGCAAACTCTCCCACCACTGGTATCTGATCAACTCTCGGACTCTCTATCCGGTCATCTCTCACATGGCATAAGATCAAAGGGCATCCCTTCCTCAGATAAGACTTCAAGGTGACAGCTGCAATCAACTTAACTTTGGGTTTGACTAGAAACCCGCGATAAGACACACTAACACCCTTAGGCCCTCTCAAAGACACTTTATTTTGATGACAGTCTATCTTAGATTTATACTTTCCCAACCAATCCATCCCGACTATCATCTCAAAACCGTCAAAAGGAAACTCTAGCAAGTCTACAGGTAGGTCAACTTGCCCAACTATCATAGACACATCTATAAACAACCTCCCGCAAGATACAGACTCACCCGAAGGTATAAAAAATTTCTCACTTACAGACTCATATACCCTCAAACCCAACCGTTTAACATGGCTCGAAGATACAAACGACTGAGACGCCCCCGAATCAAACAAAACAAAGGTATGAATACCGTTAACAAGAAAAGTACCAGTGATAACATGTGCATCTTCCTCAGCTGCTTTCTTGTCCATCATAAACAGCTTTCCACTAGTCTTCTGTCCACCTCCCTGGACAGTACTGGCTGATTTGGTCGGCTTAGCACCTGACCCCTGGTTGTTGTTGTTGTTCGTAGCTGGTTTCTGATAAGAATTACCGCCATTGCGGTTACCTCCACCCTGATAGCTTTGACTTCCCCGGTTAGACCATGACCCAGACGGTCTATTGCTCGCATAACTCTGTGCAGGTCCCTGAGAATAGCTTCCCCGAGCCGATCCCTGAAAAGCTCCCGGTGCACTCGTGCACTCATGTCTCTTGTGGCCTACACTGCCACAGCCAAAGTAAGTCATCCCCCAACTACTACTACTACTCCCACGGCCACGCCCAAAGGAAGCCCCAAAGATCGAATCCCGACCCGAGAAAACCCTCTAGCTTGATTGTGGTTGCCTTTCTTGTGACTAGATTGGCCACCACCCTCACTCTCAGCCTTCCTTTTCTCAACACCCACTCTCTCCTGAGCCATCTCCACCAACCTCTCAGCTCTCTCAGCCCTCTCATAAGCTTCCTTAACATCAGTAAGGACTCCCACAGGTAGCTTATCCATGATCTTAGGGGTCAACCCCCTCTCAAACCTCAGCACCAGGTTCTCCTCACTCAAACCCATATCCTCAGCATGCCTAGACTTCTCATTAAACTGCTTGTAGTACTCAGCAACTGACATATCAGATGTCATCTTAAACCCATCAAACTCCTCTCTCAGCTTACTCCTCACATGTTCCGGTACAAACTCTTTCCTCATAGCCCTCCAAAACTCTTCCCAAGGTATAGCAGGTAAGCCCTGGTTCGCATACATCTCCCTAGCACTCACCTTCACCTTATCCCACCACTCGCCAGCTGCTTCCCTCAGGTAGAACGCAGCTTGTTCTACTCTCATCTCATCAGGACAGTGAACCAGGTCTAGTATATTCTCCATCTCACGATGCCAGTTGTCAAGAAGATTTGGTTCCCCGGTTCCCTTGTACTCTTTTGGGTTAAACCTCGCTATATAGAGACTGATCTTAGAGTGATCAACCTCATTATCCTTATCTTTTCCCACTTTCTTTAAGGCCTCCGTAAGAGCATCCTGATGCTCCAACATCTTAACGATATCATCTATGTTCATGGTCTCAGCTCTCGATTAAAAGCGTTTCTCTTTGGCGGCATCTTGAAACTATATAAAAAAGGGTAGACATAAACATACGCACTAAAACCTCAAAACACGAAAATGGACGACCCAGAACACACTCGATCCAGTGCCTAAACCTACTCGATCGAGTAAGAGGCTACTCGATCGAGTGCCCACCATACTCGATGGAGTGCCTCGACATCAGACCCCAAACAGACCTTCTGATCTCTAACATACTCGACCGAGTAGCCAGGCTACTCGATCGAGTGACCCCCTACTCGATCGAGTGCCCGAGGTACTCAATCGAGTGCCCAAAAACACGATTCTGGTTGCAAATTTGTCAAATACCCACTCGATTGAGTCAGACCCACTCGATCGAGTCATGCTAACTCGAATATGCTACCCGCATGCTATATCATATCCCAACATACTACACAACTTTATAAACTCAACATTATACTATAGTTAAGCATGCGATTCTACCAAGCTCTTCATATGATCAGTAAAACAATTATATCATGTTATCAAACGCCACATAGTAAACATCCAATATGCTTCTTGTTCAAACAACAATTCTATATACTTCAATTACCTTTCATGCACAAACTCAACCTTCTACTCCAAACATCTAACAATTACAGCATACATCACCACATTCACATGCAAACTAACAAACATCACATACGACCTTGACATATACCTCCCCATGTGATCGGTTCAAAATTGTAGGGCGAGTTCGCGACTTTAAGACGTCTCCCAAGCCTTTGCATTAGCTCCTACAACCTTTACCCCGGGTTCATTTTAATTGACTCCCTATATTCATTAGATTCATTGGTTACAGGTTTCAGGATCGTCGCTCTGATACCATTTTGTAACACCCCCCTTACTCCAAGTGCCTTACCAGGACCACTCAGGTATAAGGATGCTACCATCTCGGTTACCCGAGGCAATGATAGTCAAATAGACAATAATGAAACAACATTTAAATAGAAATACTTTAGCGAAAGGTTACAATCTCAAAACCAAATCCAAAATACGAGTACATGTTCTTAAAACCAACTGTCTACTGAAACAACTGAAATGTTTATTAAACTACTAAGCTACAGCGGAAGACTTCTATCGTCAGACGGTGGCACATCCCAGCTATCCCAGTAACTCGACTCATACCTGCTCAATAACTGCTCACCATCCTCGAATGGATCACCACAGTTTTTAAAACATTAAACAGGGTCAGTACTAATCACACAATTTATATAAACCAACGATACAGTAAAACAAACAGCTCAATCATCATAGATATCTCCGAACTCCAAACCCAACTCCACAATCCTGACTACACACTAAAGTGTGTAGCCCTGCCAGAGTGCCCATCGCAACAGATCACTCCTCGTCGCCAGTGGGGGACCGCAGCCATTCCCACCTAAGCCCCGCTCATCTCCATCGAGCGATAAACCCAAATCCATTCATATGCACATCCCTTCTGTGGCGGGTTCCACAGAAGGCGAATCATGGGCGTGAAGCCACTCCCGCAAGTGACTCCACTCAGCCAGGGATGCACCCTGAAGAACACAGACAGATACAATCAACCACAACTACTATCAGCAACCAAATCCAGCAATCGTCACAATACGAGTATGATAATATTCAACAACCACAAAACACCACAACACATTATGGGACTAATACTGAATAGGGAAATCCTACCTGGAAAGCACAACACAATCAGACGATCTCACAGCTGATATCAAAACGCTTCCTCTACGAATCCTCCTCCTAACATACAAACATATAATCACTACAAAACAAAACATACAACAAAACCCCCAATTCCCAACATTAGGGTTTAACCAATTTTAATGAAATACTATAAAAACGGTACATAGATCTTACCCTCGACGCAAGGATCACAACGGTTTAAAGAAAGGTAAAATCCGACCTTCCAAGCTCCGGGATTTGCCAACAATGCGATTGATGCGAAGAACGTAGTTTGATTTCTCTCTTTAAAAGTAATTAGGTTTTAAAAGTGTTTAAAGAAAAGTGACGGAAGTTATTATATACTTAATCGCATTATTAGCAAAACCCGAGAAATCATCCCCCGTAAACCGGCTACTCGGTCGAGTAGCTGAGGTACTCGATCGAGTGCCCTCTTACTCGATCGAGTATCTACGTTACTCGATCGAGTACCCAACAGGTCAAAAACTATTTTAAACTGCAACTCACCCTTACTCGACAGAGTAAGGCCTACTCGATAGAGTACCCAGAGACTCATAAATCCGTAGTATTACAATATAAATTGCACGTATCATGAGCACCCTGCTCGGACTTCCAAAATGCCACCTGCCGCGGAGTCAAGGAAAAAACAGTCTGATGTTGCAGCAACCTTCGCGAAATATATATCTGCTAATTTCTTCATAAGTTTAGGGGCAGCGATTTCATTAGGGTCACGTAAAATATCAGAACTCGTGGTCTCATTAAAAACGCGCAAAACATCATCAAAAGTAGGGCCAACAACAATGATACTAGAATGACGTAGGAGCTTAGCCTGCTACTCAGTAGACTGCAAACGGGACGCCAAAAAAGCATAATGGAGGACATCCCCAGCAGCATACACCCCGAGCCCACCAAAATGAAAAGGAAAGGTGGCAAGCCGCCACTGCCAATCATCAAAACCGGGCCCAGACGCAGTGACAATACGTTCCAAGCTAGAACGAAGTGCCGCATCAAAAGAAAGCTGGGCCAACCCAAAGACACGTGGGGAACAAATACGCAAAGCAAAGTAAAGCTTAGAAATACCCGTACAAACCCGAAGCAGAAGCAACTCGCACTGTGGGTCATCAATCCTCGCGACAGAATCCATAAGCTCTATGGTCCTAGTCACTCTCTTCGCCATCAGTTCGCTGCCGAAAACAGGGCACGCACTGACAGGACCACCCAGAACTGCGACACCGTGCGAAAGCCAAGCAATAAAGGGGGGGTACACTAGATAACCGACTCCTGGGGTCCTTCATAGGCCAAAAAACCTCGGTCTTATCAACGTTAAGATAAAGACCAACGCCAGGACCATCTTCAATAAGCAGACCAAACACCTTCCCCACAACCAAAGTCCCCCCAACAACAGTGCCGTCATCTAAGTACCAAGCCTGCAGACTCAGGTCAAAGGAGTCTCTGATCTTGAACACCAAAGGATGTAGCACCAATGCAAAAAGCAGAGGGCAGTGACGGGGAACTTCCTGTAACATGGCCACATGATCAACTAAGTTGAAAGCATTCTGAAAGTCGACCAGCAACGTAGAAAGACCCTCTTCATTACCATGAGCCTCAACAAACCGATTCAAGGCATGCAGAATAGCCTCTCCTTCACTGGATACCCTGGCCCCAAACTAAAGACCTGCAAAATAACCAGACAAAGAGGGACCAACCAAACAAGCACCAACCTTAGAGACAAGGCGTTTTCAAACAGTACCAACTGCAATAGGACGTATACCACCATCTGGTTTAACAAACGGCGTGAGCGGAGCACTAGCAATGTACTCACCCAGAGCCTGCGGACATCGGCCCTCAAGGAAAAGATGAACCACCCGAGTGTTGGGGTTGGTGTCCTTAACAGTTAGTGCAAGGACTAATAAACCTCTAAAAGGATCAAAGGGCATACTTTGGTATTATTATCAGTTGATCCACGTTTATCAATAACGGTTGGCTTGCTAGATAAGTTTGACGTTATTGTCATACAGATGGCGGTGATCAACTGGTCCCTAAAAGTCACACCTATAGGATACGTTCGAGAGATGTGACGGTATGAAAATACTGTCATGTAGATGCCAAATATTGACTAACCAGTTAGTCCGAGTAATTTGACTAAGTAATTAGTCAAATATGTGATGTTGAGATATTATATTTAATACGGATTAAATATCATGGGCTAAGGCGAATTAACCAGTTAATTCGTAAAATTAAATATACGTGATTTATATTTAATTAAATATATATGAAAAATAATTATACAATACTGTTTTGTCGGACACGTATTAATATTTCAGCTAACCCGTATAATTAGTCGATGCCTTAATTTCCGATAACCGATAACAGATTTATAATATAAACCGCGTCATATACATTTTAAGCGAGACGGGTCGGATCATCGGATCACTAGTCAAATGAGGAGAAAGTGGAAAGCCCACTCCCTCCTCTCTTGACCCGCGGACCGAGGCAACAAAAGGAGAGGCTCCCTCTCCTTTTGACCTAGCGATTTTCATTTTTACGAAAAACTAGGGTTTTGGAGATAGCTTCTCTCGAAACCCGAGATCTCTCATCTCGACAAAACTCACATCGTTCTCCCTATATTGCAAGGCAATCGGAGAACACTGTTCTAGCACAAGGGCATATCTCGGACAAAGTCTTGGGTGCAACGATTAGGAGGGAATCTGCTTAGATTTCTGATCTTTACGCCGCAATTAAAAGGACCCGAGGTTGATTTCTATACACTTATCGTTTCTATTGTTTTATCGCTTTATGACTATAAATTGCATGTAAATTTTACGTTATAGTCCTGCAATTTAAGGGGTAGTATACGGATATTAACCCACAAGTGGTATCAGAGCGAGGCCACGTGAATTTTTCATGTGTTTTTCATAAAACGATCTTGAAACGATTTTGTTTTGGCTAAAAATTTTGTCTCGGCAGCCTATTTTTCACTCGGCAGAAATTTTTTTAATTTGCTGCGTTTTTGGTTGCTTTGGGAACCGTGTCTTGTTTACACGGTTGCTCTTGTTGTTGTTTTGTCTCGAAAACCAAACCGTGTCATGTTTTACACGGCTGTTTTGCTTCAAATTTCATGTTGTTTTTACATGTTGTTATTTTATACGGAGATTATAGCAACATGTCAAGTTTTGTCAATTATCAAATTTGTTTTGATGCGTTTTGATCAAAAATTTTAATTGATTTTATCTCGAAAATCAGTTTTCACGAGGGTTTGGGATTTTTCAGAAATTTTTGTACTTGATCGAATAAAGTTTCAATCGATCGAGTGTTTTTTCTGCTTGTTTTTGTTCGATCGAGTCCCTGATATACTCGATCGACCCTGTGTCAAAAACCTTTTCTCGATCGAGTCCCTGTTGTACTCGATCGACCCCTTTTCTAAACCCTGCTGCTCGATCGAGTTGTCCTCGTACTCGATCGAGTAGTGTTCTTGATATAGGTACTCGATCGACCACCGGTTTAGTCGATCGAGCACCTCCTGATTAGCATTCCTCTCGATCAACTTGCGATTGATCGATCGAGCTCCTCATCCTCGATCGAGCACTTATGTCCCTGGATCGAGGGATTTCTTTAATCTTCTTGACTTTGAAAATTTGTTTCTTTTTGATTTAAATTTTCCTTTGGCTTTAATATGTACTTTATCCGGATATAGTACACTCGCTTAATAGTGAATCGGTTCACTCACGTACCATATAGTTGTTTTAAAGTGTCTTTAAAATGACGGATTATAATAGATTAAAATTAAATGATAGAAGCGGTTTTATCACACGAATTTTAATCATTAAAAGGTGGTTTGGATAAATTTAACATAATTACAGAATTATGTCACGAATGAATTTGTTTTAGTTGATGCATTTTTATTTATCGTTTTGTTGAATGCCGTGAATGCCTTTTAATTACGTATTTAATTTTACAAGCGATTGTAACTTAGTGTGGCCTTAGTAGAACGTGTTACCGTAATGATGGAACACGGTCTTGGTTGTATTTTGAGATCTTGTATCTCCGTTTTGGATTTTTCACTTGTAATTACAGTTTTAATTAGAATGTAAATAGGTTTATATTTGTAATTTTAAATTGTAATTTTTGAGAAGACCAAAGATGGAGACCAGATGCTCACTCCCGCTACTTGGATCAAGATGGAACATCAAGACAAGCTTTTCGGGTCCAACGGTGGATTCCAAAGTTGTATTATGTTCTTTTACTAGGATAGGCCACACTAGGACATTTTTATTTACGTTTTTGCATTCATTTATTTATTTTTCGCAACGATAATATGCATCATATTCCGCCTAAAAACCAAACCACCTAATTTATTGCATGAAAACTGACACATATAGAGGTCACGAGTTAGTTTTCATTGACATTCTCATGTCACACGTTTTAAGCCATCATCCAAATAAATTCATTCACGACTGACGCTAGTTATTCGTTCACTTAAAATGAATTATAATTTTGTTGATGGGATCTTCCTCGTATAAACCAAAATTGAGAACGGTCTTTATAGGTCAAACTCCAATGAGTCCCTTCTTCGTCGGTAGGCATACTATGACCCCTTCTACGTCGGGTAAGTTGGAACCGATTGACCTATTTTATCTCAACACTATGGTCACTCATACGATCCTGTGATCATGGTGGACTATAGATAGGATTTACGGAAATCTATCGACCAAGAGTTCTTACGAAGAATTAGCTAAACAGTTGGCTTATCAATTTACTGAAATTGAGTCTTGGGATCACTTGTATCATCCTTGAGGGAGATCAATTATGCAAGTGCGAGAGTCTACATGTTTAAAATGAATTTTAAAATAGACTTAAATCACCTCGATGAGTTGCTTATTTCGTTTTGTTTTTCTTTCTTTTTCAAAGTGTAGATCACGTTTTAAATCGCTAAACATCAAATGGCTGGTTCAAGTGATAACCCAATGCCAAGTGCCACATTGGACCGTGAGTCCTGGCTTAGGATCTTCATGAATCGGATGAATCGGTCTACTCGATGAAGAATGATGGATCCAACCGCTGATCGGGAGGCAAAGATTACGGAATCTTGCCGCTGCCGACGGAAAGCTCAAATATCTACTTGAGCCCATGCCGCCACACCCAGTTCCCACGGCGGGAGCTAACGAGATCGCTACTTATAACGATTTCGTCATGGAAGCGGGTGCGATTAAAAACGTGCTCATTTTTGCAATGGAACCCAATTTGCATAAACGCTTCATAGCCCAAGGTGCAAACAAGATTTT
This sequence comes from Silene latifolia, assembly GCF_048544455.1. Lineage (NCBI taxonomy): Eukaryota > Viridiplantae > Streptophyta > Magnoliopsida > Caryophyllales > Caryophyllaceae > Silene > Silene latifolia. Next base: position 22,837,494 of record NC_133534.1, read on the forward strand.
CACCACGCTCACTAAGGAATTCTCGAAAGCACCGAGAATCGTGACCTATGAGCATACCACTCGCTTCTTTGATGCGAGACTCCAGAAGGGCCAACCGGTTAGCCCACACATTCTCAGCATGATTGAGAATGTCGAAAAACGGAGACCTTTAATCGTAACATCAGCGAGAATATTGTTATCGACCGTATTCTTCATTCACTCCACGATGGTTATTCGCAATTCAGAGCGAATTACTATATGAATGATTTGAAGAAAACTCCCCATGAACTGCACTCCCTCCTCGTACAGACCGAGAAGGACATGAAGTGCGGCGGGAGTTCGAAACAGGATGTTCTCGTTGTGTCAAACAAAGGGAAAGGTAAGGGCAAAGCTCCAGCAAACCTAACGATGAGGTAAGGCGAAGTTCAAGAAGTCGGGTTCGGGGAAGAGTGGTCCTGGTGAGTCGAGTAACTCATCAGGCATGACAAAGAGCAAGAGTGATAACATGGAATGCCATCATTGCCACAAGACTGGGCATTGGAGACGCACATGTCCTGTTTATCATGAGGACTTAAAGGCAGGTCGTGTTAAACCTGTTGGTATGTCTTCTCTCTCTTCTACTTTTATTCATATGATTGAGATTAACCACGCAGGTTACGGAACTTGGGTACTTGATACTGGTTGTGGTTCTCATCTGTGTAATCATGTGCGGGGGCTCCGAAACATCGAACCCCTCGTAAAGGGTGAGGTGGACTGCGTGTCGGGAATGGAGCAAGAGTAGCCGCCATCTCCAAGGGGACATATGTGATCCAGCTTCCTAGCGGATTTGAGTTATCATTATATGATTGCTATTATGTACCCAGTCTTTCTAAAAACATTATTTCTGTTTCTGCGCTTGATAAACTTGGTTTTTCATTTGTAATAGAAAACAATGCTTGCATTTTCTCATTACACGATATGATTTACGGCAAGCGCGTTTCCATGAATGGAATTTATGTTTTAGATCGACCAATGAAATATTACACGTAATGAATAAAAAGTTAAAGGTTGGTAACAAAGATCAAACGTATCTATGGCACTGCCGTATGGGACACATTAATGAGAAACGCGTAAAAACAGCTCATCAAACATGGAGCTATCTCGGCCTTTGATTTTCAATCATTTGGCACGTGTGAATCATGTCTCATCGGTAAGATGACTCGGATTTCCTTCAAAGGTGTTGGAATGCGCGCTGCTGACCTATTAGGGCTCATACACACGGATGTATGTGGTCCTATGTCAATCACCGCACGAGAAGGCTATAGGTATTTCATCACTTTCACGGACGATTTGAGTAGATATGGCTATGTCTACTTAATGAAACACAAAAGTGAATCCTTTGAGAAATTCAAGGAATACCAAAATAGGGTGCAGAACCTATTGGGTAGAAAGATAATAACACTGCGTTCGGATCGTGGTGGCGAGTATCTTTCTCACGAGTTTGATCAACACCTAAAGGATTGTGGGATTGCCCTACGAGTTGACTCCACTGGAACACCTCGGTGAACGGTGTATCCGAACGGAGAAATCGAACACTACTTGATATGGTTCGATCCATGATGAGTCACACGGTTTTACCGGATTCATTATGGGGTTATGCTCTTATGTCGGCCCGCTCTAATACTTAATCGAAGTCCGTCTAAAGTGTTGACAAGACTCCATATGAACTATGGAAGGGAACGGTCCCCAACTTGTCCTTTATACGGGTTTGGGGCTGCGAGGCTTATGTCAAGTGGAGACACGAGGATAAGCTCGGCCCGCGATCGGTCAAGACATACTTTATAGGTTATCCTAAAGGAACACGTGGTCATTACTTCTACTCGCCAACCGAACAACGTGTTTTTTTGTTGCGGCTAGTGCGACATTCTTAGAGAAGGAATTTCTCGAGAATGCAAAGAGTGATAGAACCTTCGACTTGTCGGAGATTCCAGAACCAAACACCGAGCAACCATTGGAGGAACCTATTCCTTCAATCCCGGCTGCAGTGAATATTCCTGAGGAACCTAGGAGGTCGGGAAGAGTCTCTATTCCTCCGGACGAGATACATCGGTATGGTCGAGGAACATGACATAGATGACGTTCTACTCTTAACGAGTAGTGAACCCGCAACCTATAAAGGTGCCATGACCGATTCGACTCAAAGCTATGGCTTGAGGCCATGCAATCCGAGATGGACTCCATGTATGAGAACAACGTGTGGGATCTTGTTGACTTACCTGCTAAGGTTCGTCCCCTTCAATGCAAATGGCTTTACAAGATAAAGCATTCTGTGGAAGGTCAGCAAGATATCTACAAAGCACGACTAGTTGCTAAAGGTTTCACCCAAGTGCCAGGTTTGCACTACGATGAGATTTTTGCACCCGTAGTTATCTTTGCGTTCCATTCGGATTATCTTAGCGATCGCCGCTTTTCATGACTATGAAATTTGGCAAATGGATGTGAAAACCGCCTTCTTAAACGGCTTTTTGGAGGAAGAGTTGTACATGGTACAACCCGAAGGTTTCACCGATCCTAAAAATCCTAAGAAAGTGTGCAAGCTTAAGCGTTCCATTTATGGACTTAAGCAAGCATCAAGGAGTTGGAATCATCGCTTCGACCAAGTGATAAAAGAAAATGGATTTACTCGATCTGTCGAGGAACCATGTCTATATATCAAGTCGAGTGGGAGCAAGATTGTCTTCCTAATATTGTATGTTGACGACATACTCCTGATTGGGAATGACATACCTCTCTTAACTTCGGTGAAAGTATGGTTGAAAAACCATTTCCAGATGAAAGATCTGGGAGAGGCACAAAGAATTCTAGGCATCCGTATCTATCGAGATAGATCACGACGGATGTTATCTCTCAGTCAGGAGTCTTACATAGACAAAGTCCTAGAGAGATTCAGTATGACTAACTCCAAGAAGGGGTTCCTTCCTATGGCTCCAGGGGTGCATTTGAGCAAGTCTCAGGCACCAGAGACACCGGAAGAGAAAGAGCGCATGACACGGATTCCTTATGCTTCGGCAATAGGATCAATCATGTATGCCATGATATGCACACGTCCGGACGTGGCATATGCATTGAGTATGACAAGTCGATTCCAACAGCAACCAGGTGAACCACATTGGTTGGCTGTCAAGAACATTCTTAAGTACCTCCGGAGGACTAAAGATTGGGTATTGACTTATGGAGGCTCTCAAAAGCTATGCGCAACCGATTCTGTGAGATGCTAGCTTCCAAACGGATCGAGATGACTCGAAATCTCGGTCTGGATTCGTTTTTACTCTTAATGGCGCTGCAGATCAGTGGAAGAGTTCGAAACAAAGTTACAGCAGATTCTACGACCGAGTCCGAGTACTATGCCGCGTACGAAGCAACAAAGGAAGCGATATGGATGCGTCAATTCTTACATGGACTATCTGTAGTGCCTAGTTCGAATGACCCGATCACCATCTATTGCGACAATAGTGGTGCCATCTTCCAAGCTAAGGAGCCAAAGTCTAGTAACAAGTCTAGACATGTACAACGGAAAGCTCATCTAATCCGGGATTACGTGGAGCAAAAGACAGTAGTGATAGAAAAGATTGCTACAGATGATAACATAGCAGATCCTCTCACTAAAGCATTACGACAAGATAAGCATGAAGGGCACGTAAATTCCATGGGAATCAAACGTGTTCTTGAGTTGTAGTACTCTTTTATGGATCGATTCATTCTCCTTTGTACTCTATACGACATCATCGTTTTGATATTTTATATATATATTTTGTTTTTCATGTGGAATTGTACGACAATTTTGAACACCACAAAGTGAATTGAACAAACATCATATCTTGTTAGTCCTTAATTGCCCACATGAGCGATAACTCGGCAATTATTCTCGTGACGTTGGTTGATGGTGGGTTCAACGAACCATAAGTCAACAAGGTTGGTGACCAATCACAGAGGCGATTTATACGGATATTTCGTAGGACACAATTGTGACATCGACGTGGAGTCCTAAATGTTTTATAACATTCGTTGTCCGGTCGTGGATAGGACTTCCATGGTGATCCTAAGAGTCGATTCTTTTGACTATCGATTGTCTCTTGAGACTACGGCAGATTTTGGGTGACTTTGGTTTCTTTCTCACGGTCATCCGTAACAGGGGGCCAAGTAGATTTATTCTGGGTCATTTCATGCTGTGCTTAGATCGGAAGGAGTCGAGTTGAAGGAAATATTCAGCCTTTATCAGGTACTCGATATTTCTCAGGGCCACTCGAGGAGTCAGAATCGAAATGCATGGCCATGCTCGGATGCGGATTCGTTTTATCAGTTAAGTTACTCTCTAGTCGGGGAAACCACTCTAGATACAGATCGATTGTAAAATACGACCTTTGTGGATCCAGATCTGCAAATTGTTTTACATTGAGTGGGAGAGATTTTAAATGAATATGAGAATCGGTTATCGCACCTACACTTGTTCGGACAAGTGGGAGTTTGTTGGAGCTTGTGTCCTCCAGTTAGTGCGGATAACGTCATTGCACATACACTTGTACGGACAAGTGGGAGCTTGTTGGGGTTGGTGTCCTTAACAGTTAGTGCAAGGACTTATAAACCTCTAAAAGGATCAAAGGGCATACTTTGGTATTATTATCAGTTGATCCACGTTTATCAATAACGGTTGGCTTGCTAGATAAGTTTGACGTTATTGTCATACAGATGGCGGTGATCAACTGGTCCCTAAAAGTCACACCTATAGGATACGTTCGAGAGATGTGACGGTATGAAAAACTTGTCATGTAGATGCAAATATTGACTAACCGGTTAGTCCGAGTAATTTGACTAAGTAATTAGTCAAATATGTGATGTTGAGATATTATATTTAATACGGATTAAATATCATGGGCTAAGCGAATTAACCGATTAATTCGTAAAATTAAATATACGTGATTTATATTTAATTAAATATATATGAAAAATAATTATACAATACTGTTTTGTCGGACACGTATTAATATTTCAGCTAACCCGTATAATTAGCTGATGCCTTAATTTCCGATAACCGATAACAGTTTATAATATAAACCGCGTCATATACATTTTAAGCGAGACGGGTCGGATCATCGGATCACTAGTCAAATGAGGAGAAAGTGGAAAGCCCACTCCCTCCTCTCTTGACCCGCGGACCGAGGCAACAAAAGGAGAGGCTCCCTCTCCTTTTGACCTAGCGATTTTCATTTTACAGAAAAACTAGGGTTTTGGAGATAGCTTCTCTCTGAAACCTGAGATCTCTCATCTCGACAAAACTCACATCAGTTCTCCCTATATTGCAAGGCAATCGGAGAACACTGTTCTAGCACAAGGGCATATCTCGGACAAAGTCTTGGGTGCAACGATTAGGAGGGAATCTGCTTAGATTTCTGATCTTTACGCCGCAATTAAAAGGACCCGAGGTTGATTTCTATACACTTATCGTTTCTATTGTTTTATCGCTTTATGACTATAAATTGCATGTAAATTTTACGTTATAGTCCTGCAATTTAAGGGGTAGTATACGGATATTAACCCACACCGAGTAATAGAGGCGATCAAATCATCGAAATAGCAACAACAGCTCCGTCAAAACAATTCATAAGATGCTGAACACGGAACCCATCCCTCCCACATGACGTGCCACGCAGGAGATTCCGAATCATATCCAAAACAACGGTCGAAGAGGCTACGAGGAGATGGTGATCAACAAGCAAAGGCGGCAAGGTGGGAGATAGGGAAATAAGCTACATTGGCAGTAAAACATAGAGTGGGGGCCTTCGAATCTCAAACCTTTTTTTTTCAAAATACTTTCATATTAACCTACTTACAATTTTACACCGTCATTACAAAAAAATACTCGATAACCGAAGAATTCAATTTCGTCACTCATGCAAATAATCAATCACGTCCACACCAAGAGAAATAATGAGGACACAACTAGGAAATAGTAGGTCTCATTTTAGACGGTCATTTCGTCTGAAGCAGTGACGGAGCCAAGATTTATAGTTAGGAAGGCGAAAACTCTCAGCAAGGACGAAAAACTAATGACATCACTGGAATGAAACGAGAATTTGTGACTAAGAAACCAGTAGTGCAAAAGTATAGTGCCCCCACCCAATTGGAATTTGAGGAGAAAGAATAATCAAACTTATCAAGAAATGGGCATCATTTCAAGGTAAAAGATTAGGTCATTTGGATACAAGAACAAGGCATAATGATCGTGAATTTGTTTAGTTGTGCACTATCTTCACGTGAAATTTCCGATTCGAGACGATCAAAATTTGATCACAATTTATATCCCTAACGATAAGATGCAATATATGCCATACCGCATGTTACTATTAGCATGTTGCATTTGGGTTACTTGCCTAAGATGCCAATATTCAGTTAGTACCACCTGAGCACTAAATACGTTTCTTACACGTAAAAAACACGAATTTGGGTCGACACAAAATTTCATTTGTGACGGCACGAATCCGTCATTTTCGAGTGACGGATACCATTTTTCCTCACAAATGATCCAAATAGAGGAGAGGGGAAGCACATGGGGGTGCCCCCACCTTGTCCCCCCTATTCTTTTTGTGAGTGACATTATCCGTCACTTGATCCGACCCCTCTTCAGCAAGACTAATTATTGGGTCGATACAATGCACTTTTACTAGAGTAAGGGAAATGCAACTTACATTTTGGCACCTCGTCTAACTATTAGCCTAAATGGTACGATTGGATCACGTATTAGTGCATTTTCGGTTGATTATTTTAGGAGTAAATGTGTTATGTATTATGCACTTTAAGTCGGTATGCTAGGTTGGAGTGTTGGACTATTTTAAGTGACCCAATTATTGGCACTTTAGAATAGTGATTATAAATACAGATGAGATAAGGGTACGTTTTTATAAGAGAAATACGATATATGATTTAAATTATATGAACTTTTGTATATACGTTGTTGCATAATTATCGTGATATTTTGATAAATTAGTTTAGGTGTTATGAATATGTCATTATTAAAGTAATTTGGTATTATGTACTCCGTATGTAAGTAAACTAAGGATAGATCTCTTTAGATGCATAGTAGTACACTACTCCCTCTCATTTGCTCGAATCATATCATTCGAATAAAATATAACTCACAAATATTCAATAAATGATACCATTCTAATGAATGGGATGGATTATTAAACTTAAATTTACCTTCAATAAAATTTTGGTTTCATTTACCATTTTTACCCTAATCAATTTATGTTCAAGGAGCGTGATACCCACTTATCCAGTTATTCCGAATGGGTTAAACTATCTATCCAGCTGCGACCCAATTTGTTTGGATGTTTATTAGTCAAAAACATATATTTGGACCTCCCTATTTTTGGCTATTTACTTTTCAAGTCATTTCAAACACGTTAAATTTTATATGCGGCTGCGAGCCCAATTAGATCAATTTATATATAAATATGTTTGAATGTTTATTATTCAAACATGATTTAGATCTTGAATCAGTTTTCTGGCATATACCAAGTATTTTAAAAAAAACTGCAAGCTATCCCCGCAAATCGTGGCTGAAAAGGAGCGTCTCGGAATAAATACATGGTAGTATTATATATGCAACTAAATCACCACTACATACAAGTTCCATGAATCCTAGGATTTGTAGATGATGGAAGTGCAGAATTAACAGCTAATAGCGGCCTTTGAACAGTTGAAGCATCAACAGCTAATAACGAGTAACGACCACATAGTATTTACTATTTAGGTCACACCACCAGTCCACCACTAAATCTTCACTTTGTCATATCCCATGACGTAAAAAGTGGCTTAAAAGTACAAGCCAAGAACCAAGACCCTACACAAGATCACAATGAATATGTACAAGCCCAAGCCACTAATTCCAGCTGCTACATATTCCATCCATAACAATCTATCAATTAGATATTCGCATTACTACTACTAGAACAACCAAGCATTTGTCCCAAACCGGGCCCGTGTCGATACTCAGTATCGGTTCTAGCCTTATCCTTGTCATTGTTATTACGACTTGTTCCTAGTCGTCTTGTAAGTTCGCAGAATTTTCACAATGGGCCCGATACAATAATATTGAGTAATGTTTCTAGAATTCTAGCCTTGTCGTTGTAATTGGTTCGTACGACATGTTCATATTATAAGACGTGTTATAAGTTCAGCCGATGGCCCGATACAATGTCACAACAGTTTTTGTAACGTTACCAACATTTTCACAATGGGGTCGATGACAATATTGAAGAGTATTGTGTTGTTTCTAACCCTGTCCTTGTAATTGGTTGGTACGACATGTTTGAAGTCGTGTTATAAGTTCAGCCGATACAATGTCGTGACAGTTTTTGTAATGTTGGCAGTATTAAGTACTGTATTAAGCAAATAGAACATGCAATTTAGGCCCTGTTCTTTTTTGGGATCAAAATTATCTCAATCAATCAATCAATCAACTTAATTGAATTGAATCAATCAACTTAATGGGAACAATCAATCGAATCGAATCGATTCAATCGAATCGAAATAATAATAAAAAGATTATATTATTATTATTATTATTATTATTATTATTATTATTATTATTATTATTATTATTATAATTAATAATAATAATAATAATAAATATTATAATAAAAAAATACCAATAATAATAATAAATATTATTATAATATTATTCATTAATAATAATAATAATAATATATTAATATAATCTAATAATAATAATCTAATAAGATATATAAAAAATAAAATATTAATATAATAATAAATATAGTAATAATAATAATAATATATTAGTAATATAAATGATAACATTATTAATAATAATATAATATATTAATAATAATAACTAAAAAATAAATAATAATATAGTAATATTAATAATAATAGGTCTAATATAATAAATTATTAACATAATAATATTAAATATAATAATAATAATAATAATAATAAATATGTGATTAATAATATTAATAATAATGAGTATATTAATAAAATAATAAATATTAATATAATAACTTATTAATATAATAATATTAAATATAATAATAATAATAAATATGTTATGAATAATATTAATAATAATAAATATATTAAAAATAATAAATGTAATATAATAATAATAATAATAATAAAAACAAATAATAATAATAATGATAAATGTATTAAATATAAATATAATAATATAAACAATACGAGTTAATTATTAATAAATATAATAGTAATATAATAAATATAAAAATAATATTATAATAATAATAATAACAATAGTAAATACATTAATATAAAAATAATAATAATGATATCAATAAGAATAATAATAGTAATGTTGAAATAAATCGAATCGATCTCGAATCGAACAGCAGCAGAATCAACTCTCGAATGGAGTTGAATCGAATCAACTTATTAATCGAAATTAAGTCAAAAAAAAACAGGCGCTTAGACTAAAAAATTTAACAGCAAACAAAGAGTTGAGAAATAAGTCGGATTAAATTGAAGTCGAAATTAGGTCTAACAAAGGAAATGAAAGTCGGAATAAAAACACCCCCAGAATTGCACAAAACATTAACCCAGGGACATCTATACCCTGTGCCTTACAAATTTATGATGTGTGTCTAAAAACTGAAAATGTAACTGATGAAAAGGGAAAAAATGCACTAATTGAAAAACAGACGACCTCGACGACCAACTGACGACCAAATTGTAATTAAACGCCATCGCTTTTGTGCTAAACTCAAGCACAAACATAAGACCACTGCTCATCCTCACCAGTAGCCACATCAACAGCACTAGCATTGCACCCATTGACCAAACCACCATTATTGCCACAAGCAAACCCGTCTGAACCCACCACCGGGCCAGCCACGAGATAGGGCATGTTGTTGAAAGACCCGGCCAGCCCATTGGCGATAGAGGCAACAGTATAGTCCACATCATGGTGGAGGCACTCCTCAGCACGGTGCTTGAGATCCTGGAACATGAGCTCAGGCTCATGCTGCATCACCCTGAGGACATCCGAAGACGAAGGACCAGGCACAGCTCGCGTCACAGCGAAGCTCTGTGGCCCGTCAGACTGTTGGACACGAACCACACTCGGGCCTCCAAACAGGTTGTGAACACCCCCAAGCGCCTCCTCATAAGCACCGCCCAAAAACATTCCCAAGTAATAACCTCCACTGCCATTTTCACTCCCTAGATCATGCAAGGGTAAACTCGACTCATCCCCAATAAACTTATCAATTTTACCATCACTATCACAGGTTAAATCCGATAAAATACCCTTAACTTTAGGTTGTTGCTCGAGCTTATGAATAGGCACAATTGGGAACAACTGCCCTATCCCCCAGAAATCCGGAATCGAAGTGAAAACAGACAGGTTAACATTGTAAGTACTAGTGGGATCCGCCACACCAATAGCCGTCGAAACAAGCTCACACAACCCGTCCACAGCAGCGAGTTGCTCCATCCCCAATGCCCCCTCTTTGAACTGCTCAACGCACCTTTGTTTCAGCTGTTCCGAAAATGCCAAACAATTATCATACTCACCCCTCACCGCAGCCCCCTTGAGGCAATTATAAGCCCCACGAGCCTCGTCTGGTAATCCATCGACGAGATAATCCAACGCCAGCGTGGAGCTCGTCCATGCTGGCGTTGCAGAGGCTGTCTTCGAGGACGAGAAAGCCTCGAAAATCAAAATAGAGTGGTGAGACACAATTGCCCTACCACTCTCACTACAAATCACAGGGTGTTTAACACCTTTCTTATCACAAGCCACCTGAACAGCACAAACAACAGCAGACGCGTATTCCTCTAAAGTGTAACCCACGGATATATCCGATTCCGTGGATTTGGATCCATCATAGTCGATACCAAGCCCACCACCGATATCAATAACCCGCATTTGAGCACCCATACGGGTCAACTCACAGTAAATGTGGGCCCCTTCCGAAACACCATCACTTAAAAGGGTAGTAGAGGGAATTTGTGAACCAATATGAAAATGCAGCAGTTGTAAACAATCCAGCATGTTAACAGAATCAAGCTTTCTTACCACACGGAGGATTTGCGTTGTTGTCAACCCGAATTTCCCCTTTTCACCAGATGTTGACCCGAAATGGCCCGAATGCTTGGTTCGGAGTTTAGCCCGGACACCAACCACGGGTCGGATCTTCATCCTTCTGCTCAATTCAATCACCATGTCGATTTCTTCCTCTTGTTCTAGCACAATCACGGTGTTCAACGCCAATTTTCGGGCAATTAACGCAAGCGAAATATACTCCGCATCCTTAAACCCGTTACAAACCAGAAACGCATCCGGGTTTCCCTTCACAAGGCAGCTCATGGCAAGGAGGAGCTCAGGCTTGGAACCAGCTTCGAGTCCGAACCGGAATCCGGACCCGAACTTGACAATGTCTTCAACAACAAACCTATCTTGGTTGCATTTCACCGGGTACACACCCTGGTAATGCGACCCGTATCCGAGAGACCCGGTCGCGTACTCAAACGCGCCTTGAAGGGATTCAAGGCGGTGTTTGAGGACATCCGGGAATCGAACAATCAAAGGTAATTGCATTCCCAACCCGCCTGAACTCTTCGGGTCTGATACTTTCTTCACGACCTTTAAAAGATCGATTTCTTGATGTGGCAACGTGGATTCACCAAAGGGTAAGACGGTAATATTACCGGAGGAGTTAACAGAAAAATAAGGTAGACCCCACCTGTCGATACGGTACAGCGAGGATGACATGGATGGGGTCCACTGGTCGTTGGTGGTCGTCGGAGGTACGCCGGAAAAAGACATTTCCGGCGTGGGAAGAGAGAGAAGATCACCGCCGTTAACGCCGCCGAATAAGGCGGCGGGGACGGTAGCGGAATCGAAAGCGGTGTCGAAAAAAGCGACAGCAGGCATCGTTTGATACGTTCTTTCTCTTCCCCGATCTGTTTTTTTTAAACTAAAAAGAAAATAAAAAAGAAAAACTCAGAATAGGGTAAAAAAAGGGGGCGGTTTTTTCCGGGATTTATTGTGTTGGGGCGAAAAAATGAAGATTAAAGGAGGAATTTTGAAATATCGTTTTTTTTACCGCAGTAAAAAATGGGGGTTAAAAAACCCGCCGAGGCCTTCGCCCCGGCTACCCCCTCAGAAGAATCAAACGACGGTGGTTCTCACGGTGGAGAATCAACGACACCAAATCCAACGGCTTTAATTCTCCCACGTCGACTTCAGCAGGAGATTAATTTAATATTTATAAGGGTAATTTCGGAAAAATGATGAATTTAGATCTAAATGTAGAGGGATTTCACCATGCAATGAATAAAAATGAATAATTAATTAGTGAATTGAAATTGTTTTTTTTTTTGGTTGTTGGGAGAAAATGAGGGAGAAGGCGAGGAAATATAATCAAGAAGGAAGGTGATTATATAGGGGGAAGGGAGGAAGGGTTTGAGTGGGTTAGTGGGCCAAATGACCCGAGAATATTGGCTGAAATAAAACCGGGTTGTGTTGCAAGTGTAGGTCTTTTACTTTGCTACTAGTTGCGTGTGTCATTTGTGTGTGTGTGTTTTGTTGGGCAATTTCCTTCTCCGTATAATATGTCGCTTGTTTTTAGTTTAGTCGTCGATTAAATCATTAAACACAAACACAAACACAAACACAAATGGGTTGGTGATGGGATTACTGATTAGGGTTTGACTTGGTTCGATCCTTAATTGGGTGGATATGCTTGTGTTTGACATGAACATCTTGTGGTCGAGTTTTGTTCGTCATTTATTGTGGAGATTGTGTTCTTTATTAGAAAAAATGATGTTAATTGTGTAGAAATTTCGGTTTTTGTTATATTATTATTATTATTATCAATTATTAAGTAATAAAGTTTTGGTGTAGATTTTATTAAATTGTGATTGATTTTGGGTAAGTGCAATGTATTTGTTTAGATAAGGTGCATTTCATTAAACTAATATTCTCTTAATTAAACCAAATAGTACGAATTGTGACAATCATTTTCGTTTTGCTTCTCTTTCTCATCGCTTTACAAAGGACTAAAAAATGTTATACATAAGATCAGGGGCGGCCGGTGAATTCGAGAGGCCCTGTTCCGATTCTTAGGTTGAGGCCCCAAAACAATTAATTGTCATTTACTTGAGATCCTAAACGAAAACTATTAAAAATAAAAATTTGAGAAAAAAGGAAAGGTTAAGATATATGAAAAAAAAAATGCTATGCTTTATTTTAGGCATATACTTTTAAAACACAAATTATATAAATAAAACCGTTTCATAATTTATATCAAGAGACGATTCACTTTTATAAAATACACAGTATTTCATATTTGTTTATTTGTAATAAATATCTTGTCTTTTATAGAATAAAAATGTCTCACAGAATAATTAATAGTTTAATATAAAGAGTAATATAAATAAAAGAAATTAAAAGATGGAGATATAACAAAAGAACCGAGAATTGAGAAAGGTAAAAAAGTATACTTTTCTGTGACCCACTTAAATAAATAAATTTTAAAAAAAATCTGCCTATTGATGGGAAATGGGGATGCACGTGTGTTTTGGGTAAACAAAGATGCTGTGGAGTGTAGAGTAGTGACTTTACAGGAGTAGTCCACAAGGAGGAAAAAAGCCAAAATCATTTTCATTTAATGTTATGAATTGGACTTAGATTTTGGGGCCCTATTTCCCCTTGGGCCCCTGTGCTGTGAACCTAATTGCACAGCCTTCGGGCCTCCCCTGCATAAGATATGTGTCATCAAAAGACAATGTTACCAAAGATCATGATTATGGCCCTGTTTGATAATCAGCAGATGTATATTAACAGAACCGGATTATAAATGACAAATTGAATTGACATATTTGACTAGTATATTTAAATTAGCAGTAGAAGTGTTTGGTAAAAGCCTTAAATATGCTGAAAATTTACCAATCCGTGGTTTACCAAACACTCGATATACCTCTTTGATTAATTCATTTACTGTATGTTATATTATTAATATTTATTTTAGTATTATTAGTATTTAACGTTACTCATTATAGTAATAACAATCCATAAAGAAATAATGTTATTGAAATAATTAATAAATATATAACTCCTTAGAAACAATATAAACACTAAATAATATTGCACAAATTCTCATATGTGACGCATCAAAGTTTATAACAGAGAAATTGGTAATTTTGATACATTTTACGAACAACTATTATATACTCCTTATTCAATCAACAAGAATTATGAGTAATTTTTTATTATTAAATGGCGACATTTTTCGTCAAAAAAAAAGATTAAAACCCTGATCTTTTGAACTTAATTTCAGGTTTTATAAGTTTAATTTAGGTCGGTTCAATTCAGTTCAGATAAGTTCGATCAATTCAGTTTAGTACAATTTTGTATTGCATACTCCCTCCATTTAAGACCAAATACAATATTTTCCTTTGCACACTTGTCCAGACACAAATTACAACGTAAATATCTTTAATTTACTTTATAAAAAAATTAAAAAATTGATAATATATAGTTATTGTACTTCTATAGTGAATCAAATAAGATCTCATATGACCATATTTTGTCTTACATATTGCAAATAATCGTAAAGATAATTTTATTCATTCATCAATAGTGTAAAAAAAAATAATGTTGTATTTGGTCTTGAATGAAAGGAGTATAAGAGCAATAGCAATAGAAGAACTCTATATAAAGTTCTTCTCATGTCATATCATATTTGTCTATTTCCAATATTTAAGAACTTTCATCCACAATATAGGAACTTTTTTTACCCTTGGAAATAGACAAAGTTTTAAGACACTTCACATTTTCTATGCATTGTCATTGGTCATCACATTTCCATATGCTTATCAACCTAGTTCTTATTTTAGAACTCAATTCTTAAAATTAAGAACCAACTTTATGATTTAGTAGATCAACTCTTTAAATAAAGTTCTTGTTGAAGATCTCAAGAATAAGAACTACTATTGCTAATGCTCTAAGGGCTTGTTTGGTTGCCTATCTAATTCATGAGAAAATTAAAATCCCATAAATTGTACAAAAGGGTAAGTGTTTGGTTGTCATTTTTTTGGCAAAATGTAGGCATTCAATTTTCCTAGGAGTTTTGAATGCATACATGATGTAGGAGTTTGATTACCTACTCCCCCTAGGTAGTTGACAACTCATAGAAATTCAACTCTTACGTCCGCAACCAAACAAGTTTTCCGGATTCACGTCAATTTGTATATGGGAAAATAATTCACGTGAATTGCATTTACCGGTGTTAATCAAACTCCAAGATGAACCAAACGAGGCCTAAGTTTAGTTTAGTTCAAAATCATTCAGTTTAATTCAGATTAATCCTCCTTATACTAAAAGAATAAGAAATTTCCAAAATTTTCTCGCCTAAATAAATTTGATTATAATTGGGTTTTCCTTATATCATATCTGTACGGCATTCATTATATTATATCTACAACTGGATTATAATCAACTTTCCCTTTTCCACCGATTAATACAAAACATTAATAATAATTAATTTTACAATTGAATTTTAAATTAAGTTAAATATCAATTATATAATTGTTATTTTCTTTAATATTCCTATTTAAAAAAGACGCGCATTCGCGCGGGATCTATACTAGTTTAATTTATTTCAATTAGTCTAAGTCCAAAATACTCACATAGTACAACTAATAAAAATAAACGTTACCGTTTTGGGAATCGAGTATATTAGGATCAGTTAGTCTTGCTGAAGACGGGTCGGAGTAAATGATGGGTAATGCCACTCACAAAACGGATAGGGGGACAAGGTGGGGGCACCCCCCATGTGCTTCCCTCTCTCCTCTATTTGGGTCATTTATGAGAGGAAATAGTATCCGTCACTCCAAAGTAACGGATACGTGCCGTCTTCAATGAGATTTTGGGTATTAGAACAGGGCATAGGAACTTCACAGATTTTACCGTTATAGTAGAAGTCAAACGCTAAATGAGAGCAAAAATAGATGCAACAATAATTTTGAACCCTTAATTTAATATTTTATTTAATAACAATAAACAAAAAATACAAGGCTGAGATTCGTTTGGAGAGGTAAGAGAAAGCAACGCCGTCGAGATGCCGCGTGGCAAAGAGTTTCAACGGTGGAGGTGTCTTCTAGCCCGGCCTTTTCATTCATTCATTCAATCCACTTTATTCGCCATCATTTTGGGATTAGATTTCACTTTCTTGTTTGGTGTGTTCCTTTTAATTTTACAGCTAGTCTTGCTCCGTCTATAGCTAAAGACGGATCGAATAGCTTAAAAATGGTACCATTTTTTACCCCTATCACCCCATTTGTTATTTGTCCTATTAGGAATGTAGTATTATATTTGGCCCGTCTTTAGTTATAGACGAATATTTGCCATGTATAATGAGATTTTGTGTTAATTTTAAACCTTAAAATCTTGGGACATTTTGGCAAATTCCAGTGTGAGATGGGTGATATCCGTCTGAAATTTAAGGGATAAAATATAGGGTTAATTGATGGAATACTTAGAATTATGGGTATGGCGCACAAAATACTCTAAACAATGTTTTAACTATTAATAAACCCAACAATTGCACATCTTCCCTTTAAATATAATTGATGTCTTTTTAACCTACTATAGAAGGTAATATTATAGTTTGGCCCCGGCTAATCCCCTTGTAACATACTGTATTTCTTCTTCTTCCTTCTCCCTTCTTTAATCCACGGTAAAAATTTACATTAAAGCATACAAGCATTAATCAAATAAGCATACACCAGATTAATACATCAATTCCAAAGTACAATATATAACTTCAATCCTAAATCGACAAGAATTAGCAGATGCGAAGGAGAACAACATGATTCTATAAACCTAACAGAAAATTATCAAAGAACAAAAACAACCAAAAATCATCAACAATTAGGGAGAACAATAATGACCACCTTGTTCAGCCATCAAGAGGATTTTCCCACCCAAAACTTTTTTGGTCTACTCCGTTGTCGGTGTCGTCACTCTTCTCGGTTCACGGTGATCTTGCTTGTCTCGGTGGTCTTGCATGTCCCCTCCCCCGACTCCTTGTCCTGTCTCCGTCCTTTTGGATTTCATCCCAGTGGTGATCCCCCTATTCCCCCACCTCTGCGTTGATTTTCTTGCTGTGTCGATGAGTATAGCTCATCTGTGTGCTGCTTTGTTGTCCTATGTGGTTTTGGGTCTGATATGGTGATCCCCCCCATTCCCCCGACCTATCGGTCCTTCTCGTTTACCAATAGTGTCTATCAGTGTCGTCTCTTTGTTTGTTCTGTTTGCATGTTTAACGGTGGTCCTGGGAGGAGTCGGTTGGCGTTATGAGAGGCTTTGTTGTGTGTTTTCCACCTTTCGGGTTTTGCATGTCCCTGTGTCGGGTTCTGTTGTTTCGTTAGGGCTTTGGGGTTTTCCGGGTGTTTTGTTGTCTTGTGCTTCGTGTTTCAGCTTGGGACTGTTGTGGAGATTATGGTCTGATCTTGTTGATTTGAGGGAGACTTTTTCATCTTTGTTTGACTCGGGTTCATCCTGTTATTGGTCCTTTTCAGTTTTATGTTTGGAGTGTTGGTCTGACTTGGTGGTTTCAATATGGGACGGGTTGTAGTGTCGGGTAGGTTGGTTGTGGTGGTTACTTTCCTTTAATTCATGACTTTAGTTATAAGTGTCCTGTTTGTTTTTGTCTTTTTAATTTGCTTTTCCTTAATAAAGATCTCCTTGCGTAAGCGTCTCCTTCAAGGATTTAGGGTGTTCTGTCCCTCTATCATTTGGTGTTTGCTTCCGTCTTGGAATCATGATATGGATCCTCTCAATCAAGTGTGGGTTGGTTCTGTTGGGAAATGTGTCCTCTATAATAGTGCGATCACATGATTTAATATCATAATTAAATCTCATACTAAGAATACGTGAGGGATGATTCTTTATATAGTCGACTGATCGTCATTAATCGGTAATGATTGGCTAACTAGAGTTTGACATTACTGTCGTGTGACGGTGGTGGTCAATTGATCCCTTTAGGACACGCCTATAGGATGAGGCCCAAATAGATATTTATTAATTGTATGTGATACAGATTAATTAATTCCTTAATTATAGGAGTGCAATTTTACGTCTTATTGTAATGTGATTAAATAAGATTTAATTTAGTAATTAAGTGTTAAATTACTAAATTAGTTGAGGTATTATATAAGTTTAGAGGTAGAGGTAATTAATTATTTAAAGTTACAGGAAGTTGTAATTTTAACTAACTAGTAATTATGGGACCCATTATATGTTGATATAATGGTAGTATACTACTCAAAAAGTGGAGTGTATATTATATTATTAATTGTAATATTTAAGTGTTAAATGATTACATTAATAATTAATTATGTAAGATAGTTAAACATATTACTTATAAGCATTTGTGGGACAAATGACAAAAGGCAAAAATGGACCAAAATGGCTCCATTATTTCGGTCATATGGAAGAGCAAAATATGCTCTTTTGTTTTTTGTTGGTTTTGATTAAAGAGTGATTGTGACATTACTTACAAGCTTTAATCATACCTATTCTTACACTACTCTACCTAGACTATACAAATGAGTAAAAACAAATGGAAAAGATTCCTCCTAATGCTCTAAGGCCACCAGTTTTTGGCTCTTCAAATAGAGCATTTGTTGCTCATTTTTTCTACTTGTTGTTTACTTGTTTTTCCACCTACTTTCCCTCACATGCAAATTGCAATAAACTCTCACAAATACTAATACACTCAATCTATTACTAGAAGTAGTAATACTAGAAATATTAGTATTATTAAGGTTACATTTCTACTACATATCTAGTTAATATTAGTAGGAATTTTTGGGATTAATCTTGGGTGCAACTTATTGGAGTGTCTTCTATACTTGGAGTCTTAGGAGGATCATCCATCACTTTAAGCTCAAGAACAAGTGAAGGAAGGAGACCTTACTTGTGCCCAATATTTCGAACCAAGCAACAATGTAAGGAATCCATTTTTGAAATAATGGTCAAAAATAAAATATTTGTCGTTTTGGGTCGGTTTTGAAAATATTTGTCAAATGGTGTCCACGTAGGCTCGGGATTTCTGGACCTAAAACACGCCACTACCAATGGCGTGTTTATAATGAGTACGGAAAGAAACTTCATTAAAAAATGGACTAAAACAAACACGCCATTGGGAATGACGGGTTTCGGAGGGGAAACACGCCACCCCTAATGGCGTGTCTTATGTAATTTTTTTTTTTTTTTTTTTTTTATGTTCAGTCAGTTGAGGAAAAAAATTGTTGTAAAGACACGCCACTACTAATGGCGTGTTTCCTTCAAAAAACACGCCATTAGTAGTGGCGTGTTTCAGGTCTACAAATCCCGAGCCTACGTGGACACCATTTTGACAAATATTTTCAAAACCGACCCAAAACGACAAATATTTTATTTTTGACCATTATTTCAAAAATGGACTCCAATGTAAGGGACATTGTTTTTCCTTATAAATCTTTCCTTTTGTTATACATGCACTAGATCTAAAGAACAAAGAATTAATAAGTTAATTAGTTCATTTTTATAGGAGTCTAATAATAGGTATATGAACCTAACAAGTTGTATCAGAGCATAAGGATGTTGCATGCATAATCGGTTATTGTTTTTCCGAGTTAAAAGGTTAACATATAAAACTAAAAATTTGTGATTTATAAGTATAAGCCACGAAATCACCATGCATGTTATATATTCTGGTCCTAAAATGTTTTTAGGTCATTTTTATGATTTATGGAAATTTATTGCTCATTTTAAGGATTTTTGGTCATTTTATTGCATTTTTATGACTAAAATGGGAATCAAAATGCTAAAAATACTTAAACTAAGTTTCTGACCTTAGAAATTTTATATGACCTCACATGCATATTTTACAAGTTATGTGTAAAAACTCGTATTAATTTGATTAATATTGTATGATTTATGATTTTTATGAGATAAAAATGGATTAAAAGAGGTAAAATGGTTAAAAATAGTTAAATTCCGAATTAAGTCATGATTTTTTAATATGATGTCACATGCATAATTTACAGAGAGTATGTAAATTTCGAGATTAAAATATCTCGTTTAGCATGATTTATGGATTTTTAGAATAAAAATGGCATAAATAGTGACTATTTTAGCAAAATTAGCTAAACCGTACTTCATGACTTGAGAAAATTATTTTAAGTTGTATTAATATCCCACTAATCAGATCTAAGGTTGTAAAAATTATTGGAGTAATTTTTGGATACTTTAAATTTTTTATGAGATAAAACCGATAAAATGCAACTATATTTTCTCAAAAATTAATTAGAAAATTTTAACCATAATTTTTGACATTATGAGTGTCATGGAGTTATTCCAGAATGTTCAAAAATTTAAATTCAAATTTTGAAATTTTTATAAATTAATTTGGATTTATTTCATAAATATTATGATATTAAGGTAAAAAATGAGCATAAAATTAAATCAAGTTGAATTATTGTCAAAAATTGAGTGACGACTAATTTTTGAGTCCTAAAAAGTGTTAGGATAATTAACTTGATCTTATATGTGATTTAAGTGTTAATTAGTGATTTTTAAAAGGCTATTATCACGCATTTCCATAAAACCGGGTTATATGTACGACAAAAGTTAAATAGGGCGATTTGGCACATCATTTGGCATGATAGGTACATATTATAATGCTGCATATTTCAATTGTTGAATGTCTTTTATTTATATAATTTTGAATTATGTAATTTTATCTTAGTATGGCCTTAGTTTTAATCGATATTACCTGTAATGAAAGGGAATATTGATTCGGTTGTAATTTAATGTGATCTCGTATCACTTTTATTTTTATTTCATTAGTTTTTCCATTTTACAAATGTATAATAGGAATAGCTTTGTATTTTTATTATTATTTGTAATTATGGAGCATCTTCAAAGACGGTGCCATTCGAAAAGGTGATCCGACGAAGACGGTGTCTTGGGAGGCGTGCGACTTGAAGATTCAAGGGACCAAAGGAGTTGGTTTGCGAATATGTAATAGATTATTTGATTTTATATTTTTAGGAAGGCCATACTAAGAATTTTATTTATTGCTTTGCATTTCTTTTAATATGTTGCATGCATTGCCAAATCGCCATAACAACACATGCATATCATATCGAGTCATCGACCGTGTCAATTATAATTATCGTAGTTCACCGCTTTAGTTCACTTAAAACGTGATAGATAATAAATTGACAAGACCTCTCACATATAATAATTGAGATATATCCTTACCAAATAGTAGAAACCCATGAAGTACCAATTTCATAAGGGAGTTAATCCGGCTTCACCGTAATACAAACCTTGTTACGTTGGCGAAGTGGGGTAGTAAAAAGTTATTACATCGAAATTTGGATTGAGCTCAACGGAAGTATTCGTGACCGTAGTCGCATGTGTTCCGGGCTAAAGATGAGAATTAGAGTAATTTTTATCGACCGAGAGTTCTAAAAGTAGAATCGATTAAAGAGTTAATCCACTGAGTTATATTAATAAGGGATGAATCGGCTCACCGTGCCCGTATTAATATGAATTTGGATCTCGGAATCATTTATGTTAGTTGGGTGGAGGTCACTACATAGATGCTTAAATACTTGTATTAAAACATACGAGTTCTATAAAACGATAGATGTTAATTAATTCCTTCATTTCCTATTTTGTAGTCAAATTTGTTTTATCAACCGCAATGGCAACTCCAATCACGTCCGCATCCACTAGTTCCACCACGCTTACCAATGTGTCATGGCTCCGATCCTTCATGGATCGATGTAAGTTAGAAAAGAATGGGTCTAATTTCGTCGATTGGGACGCGCAACTTCGCTTGGCCGCGCAAGGTGACGACAAGCTTCGTTACCTTACCGAGGCATCTCCCTCCGAACCTAATGCTAGGTCCACCCCCGCCGCTAGGCAAACCTATGAGGTTTACCAAAACGAATCGGCCGCGATAAAAAATGTGTTGATCTTTGCTATGGAGGCCGAACTCCAACGAAGTGTTATTAAGATTAGCACCGCTCATGAGATCTACATGAAGCTTGTGAACATGTTTTCACGAGCTCCTAGGGTCATTCAATATGAGGCGGCTTCCGCATTCTTTGATCTTAACATCAAAGAGGGCCAAAAGGTGAGCCCTCATGTGCTCAAGTTGATGGAACATGTTGAGACCTTGAAAATGCATAAGGTGGAAATTCCCAATGAACTCGTAATTGATCGAATTCTTCATTCCCTCAACAAAATCAAAGCATATGTTCAATTCCGGGTGAATTTTAATATGCAAGATAAGAAAGTTTCCCTTGATGAGTTGCACAAAATGCTTGTGCAAGCCGAAAGGGACATGGGGCTAAGTGTTAGCACCACCAAAGATGTGCTCAATGTCAATCATAAGAGCAAGGGAACCTTCAAGAAAGGCGGGAAGAAGGGGAAGAAGCGAACTCCCAACAGGAATATAGCTAAAGCTTGTGAAGCTAGTACCTCCAAGCCCAAGTACAGTGCCCCCACCGGGGACAAGTGCCACTATTGTTGTGGTGTTGGGCATTGGAAGAGAAACTGTTCCAAATACCTTGGCGACATCAAAGCTGGAAAGGTTATTCCAGTAGGTATATTACTATCCATATCTTTTATGTTTCGATCTCAACTTTGGTATGTTGATACAAGTTGTGATGATTACCCTTTTTATTGTAAATAGGGCCTCCTACCAAGGACAAAGGCAAGGAGAAGCAAGCCTAGAGGATCTTGTGGGAAGCTAGAGTAGCCGACCGTGGTGATGGATCAATGGAAGCTTGACTTTTATTTGCTTTGTCTTTAATTTTATGATGTATTTCAAGTTTTTAGAACTATTTTGATTTTCTTGTGTGACTTGGAAATTAGCTTGTATCCTTTAAACACGGGTTGTATTTTGGATATTGATGACTTGGTTTGCAACCCAAGTCACTTGTTTTATTATGATTACTTGTTCTAAAAACATCATCATTAATTACTTGTGTAGAGAAACCTCAGATAGACAACTTAAATTGATCAAATAGACTATTATGATGATGGGATCATTATATGTCCATAAGCTATGAATTTGATTCTCCTTATGTCATAATTACTAAAAGTAACAACTTACTTATGTAAGATCAATTAAAGTTGTAATGAGTTTTTGAACTCATCAAGTAGGGAATTTACGATACCATATGGACACATTATTCTAAACGGATGGTCAACCATGAGATACCTAGAATAGAGAGTCTATTAAACAGATGACATGGATAAGACTCGCATATTATCAAGCTGCCATGTTAGGATGGCCTTTTGAAAGCTAATAGTCTTGGTAAACTCCTAATACTCCGTTAAATATATATGTTTGTGACTCACAAAGCTATCTCTCATGAATATAGATGTATTTCTGAGAGATAGAGTGGGAGTAGATTGAATCGTCACAAACATCTCTTATAGTTGAACTGTTACTTTGTGAAAGTAATAGAATTATAGAGTGGGAGTTGGTATTGAACTATAATCTATGAAGATAGTATGAGAGCATAGTTCAGTGGGAGTTTATCGCACATGTTTTATTGTTTAAAAATATTACTTTGTGAAAGTGATAGTATCATGACCTTGTTACATACGAGCCGAAGCATTATAATCCGAAAATTGTTGCTCATGAGTAGATTTACATTAAAGTCAGGGTCTCTTTAAAGGTAAATAGAGATTTAGAGTATACAAATGCATAAGATTTACATGAAGATGTTGATCAAGATAAATTGTGTTAGGAATTGCCGCATTTCATTTTAATGAAGAATGGCAAATAAAATTCGCTTTTTTAAAATGGGAATTTAGAGAAGGAAGTGTTTGAAACACAAAATCTTAGATGAAGATATAAGAATCCTAACATCTTATGTGTAGCTTTCTTAAGTGAACCTAGGATTGTCTTAAGCAAGTGTTATAGGATTATACTTTTCATGTGATAATAGTGAATGTCTTCATTCACATTGTGGACAGCGGGGGGCCCACGGGGGCGCTTGGGAGAGGAGAGAAACAAGCGTTTGCATTTTTGTTGGAGTCGCCATCAATATTTATGGGAAATTGGAACCGTTCGAATACCTCGTGTCATGTCAAGACACAAAGTAGAGACATGAACACTAAGCAATCGTTACCCTTAACATTCTATGTCTAGAATGACTCTCGTGGATGCCAATGAACACGGGTGTTCACGGAGATCTGGAGTAAGGGGTGAGGGTACGTATTAGGAAGCTCTTTTGATCGAACACCTAATCCCGCCCGCCTCGATAGCGGCCTCTACTAATGATTAGGGAAGTTATTCGTACTCGATATATCGTCGATTGTATGCATGCAATGCAACATCCAAGTTTTAATCCTAGCATGTGAGAATTAATACTAAGTCGGTGGACAATTAATTTAGCAAACAATTAGGTCGAATTAGGGATTTAATGCTCAATTACATGTGAAAACATTCAAGCAATAAAAGAAACACAATAATTATAAATTACAATAATGAAAATTACAATAATTACAAAGGATTAGGCGATTTATGTCGAAAATACCTTTAAAACGGAAAATTTGAGAAAAAGAATAAAAGAAAGAATTAACGAACAAGTCAGAAGGTGATAATACGGATAATAGTTAATTATACGTAAGTTAATTAAACTAGGTCAAAAAGTAAAACGGAGTTCGGGACAGAACTCAACCGAAAAAGTAGCAGAGAGCTGCGTCCTTTGGAATAGGCGCAGCAGACGCTGCGTCTGTTCCTGACCTGAATTCTGGCTGTGAAGCCGGAATTTCGTGTTGTTAATACTCATTGGTGAATTTAACGATGGATTAATTTACTTACTCGGATGGAAGTGATTAGTAGGTTATTTACATACGATTAATGGTCATGAAAACGGTAAACATGGATGAGACGGAGATAAGATGGATTAACTACATGATTAATGATTGATTAGTGACATAGGTGAACTAAATAGGTTAAATATGACAAATTAATAACGAATTAATGATGAACATGCGATGAATGTGACAAAAGACAGACTAAAATATATCAAAGACGAATTCCAGAAACTCAATATGAACAAATCGAACTTCTACAACCCGGATTGAATTTAATGACGAAAACCCGCAAATATTGGTTATAAGGGATTTAAGTCAAATTTAATGACGAATTAAATATGTTAATGATAATGAATAATATACATGTAAAATATATGCTATTATGACGAAGAATTAAAGAAAACAAACGAAACAAATACACTTTGACGAATTACAGAGGACGAAGGAAGAAGAAAGGAAGCAGGAACTGCGGCAGCCTCACGAAGAGGCGCAGCAGGTACTGTGTCCTTTCTCGACGGTTAGTCTTCTGGAAATCCGTAAAAAGAGGTTTTTAAAGCATGGTTTAGAAATCGGTTTTAAGAGGTATTTTCCACATAAACCTTACAATTGTGATACAATAATTAAAATACAATAAATAAAAGAGAGATTTACACCCTCAGACTTACATGTTGACGAAACGAGAAGGACTAAGATATCGATTAGTGATGCTCGACGCGAATGCAAAGAAAGTGCCCTCGTAAGAGGAAAACGATTAGATTTGATTAAGTTGATTGATGTGTAGTTGGTCAAATTGGTCGGTCATGCAAACGAGGCTGGTACTCAGAAGGATCCGAGCTTACGTGGTCGAAAGATCAAGCACGTAGCCGCCAAAAAGTAAGAACAAAAGTCTAGAATGCAAAGGGAGAAGAGAAGGGCGGACACTCGCGTGAGAAATATGAGGAGCGAAGGCTCCTATTTATACTAATCACGTGGAGGATATAGGGTTTCAGAGACTCTTTGGAAGTGAATCTCGGAAAGATATGAAAAAGATATAAAAACTACGCAGAATAGGACCTGGGAAGAGGCGCAGCAAGCACTGCGTCTCTTGGAAGAGGCGCAGCACCTGCTGCGTCTGTTCCCAAGTGGTTTCCTCCTGCGGAAGAAAGATTTCCGTGTTTGAGTTATGGTAGGACGGAATAATTTGGTTTTCCTTAATACTTTATATGAATATTACGGGAAATTGTTTGCCAAAAGATAAAGATTGTGAAATATTTATAAAATATGGAATAGAAATATCCGGAACATTCCAAAACATTCCGACTTGGGACTGAACGATTATCAGAAAATGAAGACGGCGTTAGACTTGGACTCCAAATGTACTCTAATTACTGTCAAAATGACCGTATCGGCACGTAGATGACAACTAAGAGGTAGACATTAATATTTGAGCAATCACTTGACGATAAACTTATGAATTGTCACAAATCGTTCCGCGTACCAAATATGCGGCCCAATCATCACCGGGTGGTTTGCGAGAGGTGCAGAATAGAGGTATCTACAGAGCCCCCACTTTGACTGAGGCTTGGACAAGGCGAAAGTCAAAGTATAGCCATCAGGTCAATCGAAGATTATAACCTGACGACTATGGCGACGCGAGGCGGCTCAAGGGGTCTGAGCCAAGGACCTGTCGTCGGGAACATTTTAGAGTCTGTCGACTATCGGGAGGGTCGTTTAAAGTCAATTAGACTATGTAAGGAGGCTCGCATGACCATAAGAAGAGACCATACCGAGACTTCTTCTCGAAATGCTTGGAGGTGCATGGGAGCTAAGGAGCGAAGGTCAAGTGTGAGGGCTAAAATAAAGTGAGTAGCAGGACACAGGGCGGGAGCTGGCCGAGAGAAAACTGCGTTGGTAGTCTTCGAGAAAAAGGGTAAAGAGCAGGACACAGACGGGAACTGCTGAGGAGAAATCTGCTTGGGTAGACGTTAATCTCCATATCGTGAGAGGGAAAGTTTATCCGCTTACTCTCGTGAAGGTGTGTCGAAACACCTGTGAAGGAATAAATGCTCGTTGCGACGAGCAAAGGTCTTGGAAGCAATAAATGACGTGTAACGAGTCTGTTGTTGTCGGCTTAGTAAATGCGGGCGGAACGAAAGATAATCGTCAAACGGACCAAAAGGATAAAATAGCATCGGCGAAGAGGCGCACCAAAGATGGGCCCACAAATAACGAACTCATAACGAATTTTTGAAAATTCGTATGGAGGGAACACAAGGAAGAGGCGCAGCAAGAGCTGCGTCTCTTGGAAGAGGCGCAGCGCCGCCGCGTCGTCTGTTCCCCAAAGTGTATTTTTCGCGTAAAAACGCGATAATCAGAAGGTTCATTTCATTATTTCGAAATACAAATCCTTCAATTTCTCTCTCAAAAATCAATCATTTCCGCCAAGGTTTGATCCAAAAGCTTGCATTAATCATGACTAATCGAGGTATGTGTCTCATTCTTGCATTAATCTTCTGTATTTGTCGAATTTTGGATCGAAAATTTAGGGTTCCTGACCCAATTGATCGAAAATTTGGGGCTTTTTCCCCAAATGCATTTGCTTTGTCAAATTGACATTAGAAATGGATAATTGGTAGTATAAGGAACATAACCATGTATTTATCTCGAATTTTCGTTGAGTTTTTGAGCCTTTGAGTGAAATTTGAGACGGTTTCACAGCTAAACCGTAAATTGCTTCGAAAATAGCCTTAGGATTGCCCATTTGCGATGGAACTTGATATTTGGGACCCTTGGATGATGGGTAAACTTTCTATCATCTCGGAATTTTGGTTTGTGACGGCTTTTTCAGGACACTTTCTAAGGCATAATCGCCATTATAACGAAATGCTGCAGAAATTTCGACTCGAACCCGGAACTAGGCTTCAAATTAGGCTTGACTTGACCCAAATTACCACATGAGTGATCGGGTTGGTGAGAATATGGCCAAAGATGGCGAGAAAAGAGCGGTTTCAGAGCTTCCAAAGGCTCGAAAATCCCTTAACCAAGGCTTGTCGTCATGCGACGCGGCCTAAATTTGCTTTAATGTCACAGGTGATGTGGCTTCTACTTCTGGGAGAGCTCCCATGGAGATAGACACTGCTGCTGTAGAGGAGGCTTTAGAGCAGGCCTTCACCGCCGCGGTGATGGCTGCTGGAGACGAGGTCCACGAGGAGGAGGCTGCTGAGGAGGAGGAGGCCCCGAGACGGGCCAACGTTGGACGAGGAGGTCGTCAGCTGAGAGGAGCACCTGCGTGGGCTGAAACTTGGGAGAGTAGGCACCTGCTGTGGGCTGCAGAGGGTCACCTGTCCTACAGGACGGTGAAGAGTTTGGTAAATAGGAATTCACTACTCATCACTCATCTTCTTTCGTTTCATTTGCTCATATCTTTCCTAATTTTTATTCAAAACTAAAGATAGCTTTTGTTTCAAATCACAATAGGAGGCCGGGAATATCAGGTCGTTCTCGAGCTACACGACAGCGATGGAATGCTACGAGCGGCTGTCGGCAGAGGAGCGCGCCAAGATCGAGCGCGGAGCGTTCGGTTCTTTGGTGCAGGCCTGGCGGGATATCGCGAAGAGGAAGCTGCGGGCTAACCTTAGCCTGGTCCGCGCTTTCTTGGACCAATTATGGGATACGACTTCCACGTTTCACATGCCTTTTGGTGAGGTGGGAGTCACTCTGGAGGACTACGGCATGATTTCTGGTCTGCCGTGTGGGACCGAGGAGGTGGAGTGGCCGGAGACTGCCATGAGGGTGGACTCGGTCGAGGCGAGGAGATTGATCGGCTGGAACTTGTCGCCGAAGGCCGTCACAGCGCCGGGCTTGGTGCCCAGCTCCTACGTTTGAGACTACTTTGCGGGAAAGATCCCGGCGCTGGTGACGATTGACGGGAGGGAGACGGCTCCTCCTCCCTGTACAGCTGAGCAGAGGGCTCGTTTGTGGCTCTGGTGGTTTCTGTCTTCTATTTACCTCGGAGACAAGGACGAGAGGCTGTCGACGAAGCTTCTTCCCTTCCTTTCTGACCTGAGCTCCCTAGGGCGTTGGGACTGGGTCACTGCTGGCTTTGCGGTCCTCATTTGCTTCATGAAGGCCATGGTTCGTCCGGAGTTGATGGAGAAGGGGACTTCTCCTGGTGCTGTCGGACCTGGACTACTGCTGGAGGTATGAACCTTCATTGAGACTTGAAATGAATTCCTTTCTTTATCAAATCACGAATGATCGTTATTGACTATCTTGTTTCACAGGCGTGGGTGTACTCCTACTTCCCGGGCCTCGCGCCCAAGAGGACGGAGCCGCTGGAGAAGGCCTATCCCGTTGTGAGGGATTGGGTGATGTGTAGGACGAGGAGCAAGCGTTCCTCTCACGGCGTTTACCGGCGGGACGTGAACGCTCTTCAGCTTGGACAGCGTAAGCTTCTCACTTATATTCATTTGCTTCTTCATTGTTTTTAATCGATCATAGAAATGATCCTTGTTTGTCTTATCACAGTGGGTGCCCAGACTTTGGGCGAAGTACGCCGGAGCGCCTCCTTTTGTGGCTGAGGTTCTTCGACCCAGGAGCTCGAGCCGGCTGCTGCTGAGGACGTCGATGGGTCCTGTGTGGTACTTGGGCGAGCGCTTGGCTCGTCAGTGCTCTCGGGACGTGTTGACGGTTCCCATCGATCCTCCTAGGACGATGTTCAGGGAGCCTTCTGAGGCAGAGAGGGAGGCTGACTTGGCTAGCGTCGGTGGTGACGCCCTCCTTCTTCCTGGCGAGGACTACTCGGCGTTCCTCTACGGGAGGTTGGCGTACTGGCCGGTAGTGGTGAGCATCTTTACTCTTCTTCTTTACTTATTTTTTTGAGAACTTATGATGAAAGATCATCGATTAATGAGAAATATTTGGCTTCACAGGAGGTTGAGGCGGCGGGCATCGAGCCCCCAGAGTACCCCGAGACCCTCGAGTACACTGACGCGACCGGGAGGACGACGATCTCCGAGCTGCGTTACTTTGACGTGGCTGTGACGGATGCTGGACTGGACAACTGGCAGCATCTGATTCGGAGGGTGAGCCTCCGACTTGTATAATTTTTGTGTAAGAACACGTTTGATTGAACTTTATTAAATTTATTGAGAACTTCCTTTTGAAAATGCAGGTTGCGCCGTCTCGGTTCGTGGCGCTATGGAGGGTGGCCAACCGGCTGCGAGCTACTGCCGTCGAGGAACTTGTCGGCGGTCGAGGTCGTCAGGTATGAACCTTATGCCTATTTCATTTTTGATTTTTTTTTTTTTTTTTTTTTTTTTTTTTTTTTTTTTTTTTTTTTTTTTGTTTTTGTTTTTTTTTTTTGTTTTTGTTTTAATACCTGCTTTTGGTAGGTTTGGCTTATGGAACGGCTTCGATTGATCGAGCCCCTAGTTCATGTTCCTTCTTACCATGCCCGCTCGATTACGATGAGGACGAGGTTGTACATGGTGGACTTCGCTCGGGTCTGTGATTACTGGAAGAATAAACTGAAGAGTGAGGATGGTCCTTTGATTAGGTGGGTCGTACCGTGGTGGCACCTCAAATCCGTCACTGGAGTGTCTTCTTTGGATCCTACTAGGTCCGTGCGCATTCCTGGCTTGGAATTCATGGTGTGTATCTTCCCGGAAAGACTGATGAGACAAATCGGAATGAAGCGAGATGATCCCGGTCGGATACCGTTGCGCAGACCGCTGTGGCACTTACTATTGATAGCCGGAGGGAATGGGCCATTAAATGAGCCCAAAGAAACATGTGGTTCTTGAATTTCTCCGCTAATGCCTTATGGGTGTCGGATTCTTATCTGCGATGGAGGAGAACTACTACCCCTGAAGAACGCGAGAGATTGAGGAAGCGCGAGCCTGTGGATTACAAGGTGCGTGAGGTAGAGAAAGAGAAAGAGAAGCATCTGACAGAAGGAGAAGAAGAAGCCGGGCTTCGAGTCATTCATCCTTCGAAGAAACCGAAGATCTCTCCTGTCGTGGAAATGGTGGTTGGCAAGAATGGGAAGTCGAGGCCTCGAGAAAGACCATTGGTGATTAGGTCCGAAGTGGTGCAAGAGCGTCCGGCTCGAGGTCGTGACAAGAAGTATGACAGAATGACAAGGGCAAAGGGAAGATGGAAGAATAGCCCAAGTCCTTTTATTATTATTTATTATTATTATTATTGTTGTAATAAAAAAGGTCGGGTTTTTAGAATCCTAGCCTCTTCTATTTTTATTATGTAGCGTACTATTATTATTAGAAAATGAATGAAATAAAAAAGGTTAAACGGTTATGAAACCGTTGTGATTTTTTATTATTCTTGTCGAATTTCAAATGCAATGCAAATGTCCTTCTATTTACATTTTTGAAAATAATGGGTTGTATCATGTGAAGGATTGCCTACGTATTCACTTAGAAAATGAAATCAAACCTTTGCGCGTAGTTCGAGTAAATGTAAAAGAATAATTGTTCTAAGCAAGAGCTTGTAGTGAACTTAGAAAATTAGCATGAGCTTTTGCTTACTCTGAAGGTGCAAATTTAGTTTATTTGATGACGTGAGGATGACAAATTTGTCAAAATGCAAGAGCACAGTGACATTAGCTTATTTCAGCTTGGCCAGGGGCCGGTTTATTTAGTGCCACAAGAGCGACACGTGGGGTTACGCGAGGCGCGTTTTTGTTCCTATTCTAGGCATAGTACCGTTTCAATTGGTCAAGGTTCGTCGGGTTGGAGAACTCATTCCCATCTAGGTCTGTGATTCTAACTGCACCTCCCGGAAGTATGGATTTGACTAGAAAAGGTCCGGCCCAATTAGGTTTGAATTTTCCCCGTGGATCGACAGGTAAAAGAGCTATAACCGATTTGAGCACTAAGTCTCCTTCCTTAATGTTTCTGGGCTTAACCCTTTTGTTGAAAGCTCGTTTGATACGGGCTTGGTATGTTTTGACATTATGCAAGGCGCGTAGCCTGCGTTCATCCAGGAGGATGAGTTCTTCATATCTATCCCTCTTCCAATCAGCTTCTGGGATTTGACTCTCGAGTAAGATATGCAAGGATGGTATCTCTAGCTCAACTGGTTGTACAGCCTCCATACCGTAGGTCAAATAAAAAGGAGTAGCCCCAGTGGGCGTCCTAACAGATGTACGATATCCCCACAGAGCAAAGGGTATCTTGCTTGGCCAATCTCGATAGTTGTCAATCATTTTCTTGAGAATTGTGACAACGTTCTTATTTGCTGCCTCTACCGCACCATTAGTCTGTGGTCTATAGGGCGAAGAGTGGTGATGCCTAATTTTGTACTTGGCTAGCAATTGCTCAGTCTCAGCTTGGAAATGGGATCCATTATCACTAATGATCTCATGCGGGCAACCGTATCGACAGATGATGTTGTATTGTATGAACTTTGCCACATTTTTGGCCGTGAGACTGGTGTAGGAAGCCGCTTCTACCCACTTGGTAAAATAGTCAATTGCCACTAAGATGAAACAGTGACCTCCTGTTCCGGCTGGGGTTATCTTCCCGATTATGTCAATTCCCCAGGCAGAAAATGGCCAAGGAGATGTCATCGTATAGAGCAATGAAGGAGGGACATGTTGTACATTCCCGAAAATTTGGCAATTGTGGCAATGTCTTACATATTTGATGCAATCGGATTCCATTGTGGTCCAATAATATCCCAAACGTGTGATTTTCTTTGCCATCATGGGCCCACTCATGTGAGGACCGCATTCTCCGTCGTGGACTTTTTCCATCACCTTTCGCGCCTGTGAATGATCAAGGCAATGTAAGATTACACCAAGAGGTGTTCTTTTGTATAACTCTCCTTGCATGAGAACGTATTGGGAAGCAAGTAGGCGTATAGCACGTTGTCCCCTCTTGTCCATATCCGGTGGATAGGTACCATTGAGCTTGAAATTCAGGATTGCTTGGAACCAGGGTTCCTGCGCGATCTCCTCTTCATCGGTGATTTGATGCACATAAGCCGGCTCCGACCGTCGTGCAATGCATAAAGGCATTTACATCATGTGGTCTGGCATATTAATCAAAGATGCGAGTTTTGCAAGAGCATCTGTAAATTGATTTTCCTCTCGAGGTAGGTGTAGATAGGTTACGTGATCAAAGAATTGAGCAACTTGGTCTATTCTAGCCTGATAAGGTGCGAGGCTTTCGCTTCGGATTTTCCAAGATCCTGTAATTTGGTTGATGATTAGGGATGAATCCCCATGCACGCGAAGATTTTTAATGCCTAAGCTCACTGCCGCTTGTAGTCCAATGAGACAAGCTTCGTATTCTGCGGCGTTATTTGTCACCTCGAAGTCGAGTTTGGCAGAGATTGGTGTATGCTCGCCTTCAGGAGAAATGAGCAACACTCCTATTCCAAATCCTCTTAAATTTGACGCTCCATCAAAGTAAAGCTCCCAGGAGTCTACATTAGTTTGAAGTATGTCCTCGTCCGGAAATGACCAAGTATCTATTGTTTGTGCATCGTTGATGGGATTCTCTGCAAAGAATTCGGCAACGGCGCGACCTTTTATTACTTTCAGAGGCACGTATTTGAGATCGAATTCTGAGAGCATCAAAGTCCATCTTGCTAGGCGTCCATTGAGGACGGGTTTTTCGAAGAGGTATTTGACTGGATCCATTTTGGAGTATATTTTGACGGAGTAGCTAAGCATGTAATGGCGTAGCTTCTTCGTTGCCCACACAAGAGCGAGGCATGTCTTTTCGAGTTGTGAATATTTACACTCGTACTCCAAGAACTTCTTACTAAGGTAGCAGATAGCCCTTTCTTCATTTCTTACAGTTTGAGCTAGCATGGCACCCATGGCGGTTTCGGTTACTGTGAGATATAACCCAAGAGGTTGATCTCGTTGAGGTGGCATGAGCACTGGCGGTTTGGCCAATATCTCCTTTATTTTGTCAAATTCCTTTTGACAATCATCATCCCACATGGTGTGGTCTGCCTTCTTGAGCTTCTTGAAGATAGGCTCACAAATCATTGTAAGTTTCGATATGAATCGACTTATATATTGCACTTTTCCCAGGAATCCTCTGACTTCTTTTTATGTTTGTGGTTGCGGCATTTCGATCAGAGCCTTGATCTTGGAAGGGTCTATTTCTATACCTCTTTGACTAACGACGTATCCCAGGAGTTTGCCAGACGTTACCCCGAATGTGCACTTCTGAGGATTGAGCCTCATGTTGTACTTTCGTAGTCTTGCAAAAAATTTGCGAAGGTTCGCAATATGCCCCTCTCTATCCTTGGACTTGACGATCATGTCGTCTACGTATACCTCAACTTCTTTGTGCATCATGTCATGTAAGAGTGTAGTTGCGGTGCGTTGATATGTAGCTCCGGCGTTGATTAATCCAAATGGCATCACTATATAGCAGTAGGTTCCCCATTGAGTGACAAAGGCGGTCTTATGCATATCTTCCATGGCCATTTTGATTTGATTATAACCCGCGTATCCATCCATGAAGGATAGTAATGCGTGGTCTGCGGTATTGTCCACTAATATGTCGATATGTGGTAGAGGAAAGTCCCTTAGGGCTTGCTTTGTTTAAGTCCCTAAAGTCAACACAAACGCGGATTCTCCCATCCTTTTTGGGTACAGGTACTATGTTGGCCACCCAGTCAGAATACTCGGAAACTTTGATGAACCCGGCTTTGAATTACTTATCAACTTCTTCCTTAATCTTGAGAGCCCATTCCGTTCTCATTCGTCGAAGCTTTTGTTTCACAGGTTTGAAACCTGGCTTTATCGGAATCCTATGCTCGGTGATATCCCTGTCGATTCCTGGCATGTCTTTGTAGGACCAAGCGAAAACGTCTTTGAACTCGTTTAGGAGGTCTATGAAATCGACCATTTCGGTAGAGCTCAAGGTAGTCCCTATCCTAAGTTCTTGGGGTTCTAGTTCGGTTCCTACATTGATGGGTTCGGTGTCCTCTATTACTGGTCCCCCTTCCCCTTCCTATAGTATTTCTTTGGCTACGTAGGGAGGTATCTCGATCGAGTCTGGGTCTTGGTCATCCTCAGTATCATCGTAAACAGAATTGCACTCAAGATAATACAAAGAGTAAGCAGAACCTGATTTATTCATATTAAAATTTGAGTAGGGTTGAAACAAAGAAGCCATCTGATCCATGGTCAGTGGCAGCAAAGAGACAGTGGTTGGGACATTTCCCGAACTACTGTGACTACTCGAGGCTAAGCTAGGAGAAGCAAAGGGAATGGGGATGACGACAGGAGGAGATTTCCTAGTGACTTCTCTAGACTCCGACTCTGACTCCGACTCTGACTCCGACTCCGACTCGAACTCATCGTCTTCTGGTTCTCCTTTGAACATCTCTCCTTCTCCAGTGGTGAGCTTGAAGAGTCTTCCTTGATTGTTGGTCCACTTGATCGATTTTCTCCATCCTTTCTGCTGATTTGCGTTTATTTCTGTGATTAATGCGGTAGGGTTGAAGTGGTCGTCTTAAAGTATCATGGTAATGATCTCATCCTGCGCGGCTCTAACAAATCGATCTTCTCCGAACAACAAGCTAACAGCTTGTTCGTCTAAGCAAGGTGCTTGACGGGTTTTGACGGTAGAAACCGTTTCTAGAGGAATGAAGTAGCAATCGTGAAAGATCTCGATTCCGGCTAGCTTCCTCTCGAGATAATGCCAAGGCTCGGGAAATCCGTGAAAGAGTTCCAGGCTTCTTTCCTTGACAAAGTACCCATTTAAGGTGGGGAGATAGGGTCGCATTTGGACTCCTGTGTACTTACGGTTCTGAACTTGAGCAAGCATCTTGAGAACCTCCTCTTTAGTGGGTTTGTACCCTAGTCCAAGTGGTATTCTTTTTGAGTTGCCTTCCTTATATGGTGCGAAGGTATTTCTTCGGATAGGGTTCAAAGGCATTCCAGGGAAGTATCCCTGGGTTTTGAGTATGTGGTTGACCACCAAGTTCGAGTAGGGATCGTAGTACAAGGGTGTCAATTCACTTTCTATGACGCTTACGCTTTGGAAGCCCCCAAGCTCATATACTGGATCTGCGAGGACTTGATTATTTGACTTCTTTTCGATTATTGCTTTGATGGGTGACGAAGTGATCGTCACTACTTTGCCATTTAGTGGAATCTTGATCTTTTGATGAAGGGTGGATGTCACTGCTTTGGAAGCGTGAATCCAAGGTCTTCCTAGAAGTATGTTGAAGGAAGCTTCGATGTCCACTATTTAGAAGTTAACCTTTCACTCAATTTGTCTTGTGGCTATGGTTATGTTAATGAGTCCTGCAACCTTCGTCGTGTACCATCATATGCGCGAACACCTTGATTGGTAGGGGTCCAATCCGACTCTTTCATGCCTAGTTTGTATGCCGTTTTGAGGGGTATGACGTTGACCGCAGAGCCATCATCTACCAAGGTCATTGGCACATTCTTCTTTAGACAAATGACAGTGATGTAGAGAGCCAAATTGTGACTAGCGCCGAAAGGCGGTAAATCTTCATCTGAGAAAGTAATAGGATTACTTAGCTTCGGTGATTCTTGGAAGACCAAGTTGACTACATCTTCGGGTGTCGAGTTATGTGCTACATTTAGCTTGGCCAGGGTTTGCAGTAAAGCTTGGCGATGTGGGAACGAGCTTGCTTCTAATTGCCAGACTGAAAGATCAGCCTTTGTCTTCTGTAATTGCTTGAGCAAATGATCAGTGGAGTCATCTTTGTTATCATTTGGTGTGACAACGTTGGTTGGACCATTTTGAGTAGTGCTTTGATATGGACGACCCGAACGAGTTAGG
Organism: Silene latifolia; assembly: GCF_048544455.1. Taxonomy (NCBI): domain Eukaryota; kingdom Viridiplantae; phylum Streptophyta; class Magnoliopsida; order Caryophyllales; family Caryophyllaceae; genus Silene; species Silene latifolia. The sequence continues at coordinate 22,874,181 of NC_133534.1, forward strand.
TGGTCCACGTCTTGATCTTCGCCATTTTGGACTATTTCTTTGACTAGGGAGTTTTCAATGAGATACTCGTCCTCATCATCGTCGGCCCAAACTCCATTGATTGTAGCTAGTTTTCTCATTCTCATGATTTCATCTTCTAGTCGTATGATTTGGTCGACTAATTTATCTACCACAGCGACTATTTCTGTAATACCCCGTATTTTTATATAATATAATTAAATAAACGGATATTATTTTATATTAATTATTATACATTTTATATCACAATTATGTCGGGAAAATAGTTGAGTCGATAATTAGTTAAACTATCGCAAGTTAATAAAGACGGGTTTAAAAGGAATTCGAAAGGTGAGCTAAACAATTAAACAGTGACCCATTTGAGCTGGCCCAATACAGTTTCAGCCCATTAACCCTAACCCTAATTAAACCTAAAGACTACCTACCCTAATCCCTCAACCCGCCTCCCTCTAAACTCAGCCGCCTCCCTTCTTTCCTCATCTCAAACTTCACCCTCACGCAAAATGAGAGAGAGAGAGAGAGCATAGGTGGTTGACAGTGCAGCAAGGACGAGCCAGGGACCATTGTCGACGACCTAGGGTAGCCGTGGTGGCAGCTATGGCGGCAGGAAGGTAAGGAGTTCAACCCTCCCTCTGTTTTTCATATTTGATGTCGGGTTTTGGTGATTGTTTCGTGACTTAGAGAGGTGAGGATAGTAGTTGTGGATGGGGTATTGGTAATGGGTGGTAAGGGACGAGTGTTATGGTGGTGGTTAGGGTGGTGTTGGGTGGTAATGGTGGCTGTGAAAGGCGGCAGCGATAGGGGTGATGAAACGGGTTTATATTATGGGTTTTCAGGCGGTTTACACGACTATATTGGGGTGGCACCACCATGGACTCGGGGGAGGTCGAAATGGTGGTGCCATGACGTCTGGGTTCACGGGCTGACGGAGAGCAGGACAGTGGTGAGTTGGCAGGTGATGGTTGTTAGCTGCGGTGGCGGTTTGGGCGAGAACAGGGGTGTTTGGTGAGGCACGGCTGTGAACCAGGCCAAAAGACGACCGTGGTTCACCTCGCCGGCGGCCGTCGACCCCAGTGGGGGTGGCTGTTGGTGGCTGGGGCAGAGTGGGTGTTTGAGAGGGCGGTTGACACGGCCTTGTGGTGGCCGGTGGTGGTGCGTGGGTGTGAGTGAAGGGGTGGTGTTAGTGACGGGTTATTTTAGTGATTGAATCGGGTTTTTGTCATTGTTTAATCTTTAGAATCCGTTAAGTTATCGCATGCTTAATTAATTAATTTAATTCCCGAGTTATTTAAATAATTAAGGACGGGTTTGAGTCGGGTGGTTGAGTTGTTCAATGTTTGATTCGGGTTGTTCTTAATCGCATAATTTGTTAACCCTTTAATTATCATTTGACTTTAGTTCCGAGTTACTAAAATAAAAATAATAATTAATTATTCTGAGTCGGGTTTGTTAAAGTGGAAAGTTACTATATCGGGAAAGTTTCTATTTTGGGAGATTGCTATATTTAGTAGTTAGTAATTATAAATATTATAATTGTTTTAGGTGACGGATTCGTGAAGGATCGATAATCAGATTCATTGCTTTATTTCTGGACTGCTTAACTGCTTAATTGGATTTGCTGGCACTTGAGGTAGGGAAATACACTTGTCCTATTATCATCATTGATCGAATTGTGTGGACTTGATTTCTGGATGTTGACTTATGTTATAATTTATATATACGGGAAAGTGATTGACTGAATTGATCGTATTGAGTATGATATCACAACATTCAGTAGCTGGCATGATTTCATTCATTGATATACATATTGTGTTGCATAATTACTGTTGAGCATTGCATTTGCATTGGAGTTGGAGTTGGAGGAGATGAGATTGTTGTGATTAAGGCCCAGGCGGGTTCTGCAGGACTTGCCCTGGTGTCCTCCGCTACGAGCGGGCAGATCGACTACGGTCGATATATATAGTCTACCGGGGATCGGTATGGCTGGGCGTTCCGGGGATGTGTGTGATGAGTTGAGATGGAGATGGAGGTGAAGGAGGAGCATGCATATCATATTTTATTGTTTCATTGTTTTCCCTACTCAACCTCGTGGTTGACCCTGTGTATTCGTGAACACCTGTGATGAACCATAATGGGGAGCAGATTTGACAGGTACTAAAGATTAGCTGACTTGGGAGCTATGGGATGCGTGAGGACTTGGCCAATCTACCTAGAAGTCTAGACCACATAGAAGATTTTATCACTTAATTTATTTTTCCGCTGCGAGTTGTATTTATCTTATATTAAGTCTAGTTGGATAATTTGTAATAAACATGTAATCGTTAAGTTTTAATTTAAAGCACTTTGGTATTGTTGTACTTTGTTATTCACTACCTCGGGAAACCGAGATGGTAACAGTCCGGTTTATTAGGGAATGTCTTGCTAAAGGCTCCTTCATAAACCGGGGTGTTACAAAGTGGTATCAGAGAGAACGATCCTCAGGCCTAAACCAATGAGCCCAATGAATATAGGATGTGTCTAATTAAAATGAACCCCGGGATAGAACTGTTAGGAGCACACTAAGGTAAGGTATGAGTTAGGGGCCCCCTCACACCGAACCAGCGGCCCTCTTAGTTTGACCCGGAAACCCTGAGTGTATATGAGAGAAAGGGTAGCAAAGTGGCTTGAGGTAGAGCATGAAATTCCTACATCGTTGTCTAAGTGTTAACTGATTGATACATTGATTATTGCAGTATAACGCTACGGTAAGTAATTTGTATGAATGATGGGTTGATGGCACTACTATATCTAGTAATATGCGGTTATGTGATCCCAAAGCCATGCTAGTATAGTCTTGTGATAGTAATTAGAAACACTATTGAATTGCACGTTTATAGTCATAGCAATCGTGATTAGATATACGGAATAGATAGAGATGCGAAGGGATTCTACGGGATAGATGATTACGTAAGTACAGTGTGAGATTTAAGTTAGGATGGATTAGTATCGATAGTGTAGTTATAAGAATTGGAACATAGAAAATGAATAACTTAGTGATAAAACTCGTTCTGGTTGGTGTTACCCTTTAACTGACCTTACTACCATTTCTTTTCTATTTATTGCCTATCAATGAAAATTTTATGGGAAGTAGCCTCGTGAGTTAGTGATCATTTGACGTTGGTTTCACGCTTATATGACATACGGATTATGAGTAATAAATATTTTGGTGAACGGTGGTTAGGAAGTTCTGTGCAGTGATGTTTTGACCAACGATTTTGTAAAAATCCTCATTTAAATGGTATAATTAATTTTCACATAATTCCAACTCCATCGATCATAAAATTCACATATGTTTCAAATTAATAAGCCACAAAAAAAAAAAAAAAAAAAAAAAAAAAAAAATCTTGATGTCTCAATATTAAATAATAAGTTTTGCAAACTGAACCAAGTTTGGACCAAGTGTTGTCATATGTTTGTTTGGACCAACTGAGTTGTAAAATTCTTTAAAAATGGAATTCTTATGCTTTAAACCTAATTATTTTTCCTGTGTTTTGAACTCACCGTGTTTTATAAAAGTAATATGAATCAAGTTTTAATCGAACAATTATTTATTCGTGATTTTTGGAAGGTACAACGTAAATCAAAACATTTAAAATGTGCGTTCTATGTTGAATTTTTATACAGTTGTTTGAGTAATTCATGAGCCTTAGTAATGTGAATTTATAATGTTTTATATGACGATAGTAGCACGCATGTTCAGTAGTTATCTATTTTAACAAGTGATAAAATTAAAACTTAGTTGATAACATTGTTGGCATGATAGTATGAGTAAAATTGAATAGCTTAAATTGTTTCTTAATCAATGGTGGAATATTTTAAACGAGCCCAGTTGTTGCATATTTTATATATGTTTGGCATGCTGTAATATCTCTGGTATGTTCATAACATTTGCATAGTGGTCGGATATATAAAAATATAAAACTATATTGTCGTATCTTGGTAAAGTTGATGGCGCTAAAAGTTAATTTGATTCTTTTAATATACTCGCATGAATATTTACAATAATTATGTTTAAAAGTTTACACATGGATGGTAGTAATGATTGTGTCTAAATGTTCACACATGTAGAATGTCATCTGAGTTCTAATGTCTTTTATGTGAGCCGGTGTGCCTATCGTTATACTTATTGCTTTCATTGCATTAAATTATTTTGATTAAACCTAAGCCTATAACATGATAATAAAACGATTGTCGTTATTCCTCATTGAATATGTTCGTTATTACATTGTCATAAAATGCTAAAATGATCTTTGCTATTTCAGCACGACATTTGACATATCTATATTCTCGAGTCACTACTATCAATTATATTTTAATAAAGATTGTTTATGATAGTTGTGTTGGCAATTATAATGGGGTAACCCTTTTTATGAGTCATCTGATGTGCATTGGTCCCAATGATAGTCGTTCATTAGTAAAGATAGGACTGAAACGAATAAGAGGAACCTGTAAATTACGATATAAGAGTCGACACCTAAGCTTGTTTTGTTTAAAGGATTTGAATTAAGTTTATCTGATTTTGAATTTCGTAGTAAGCTGTAAATGAATTCTATGACGGCTCTGTTATAAGATTTATGTTAGGAAATTATTCACCGTCCCGTAAGAAAGTAAAAGTTTTGAAAATTAAGTTAAATTTGTGTCGTATGAGTATAAATTCAGAATGAGATTTCCAGCCAGTGTCTGGTTGTATGTTTCCATGATAATTGCTAGTCTGGAGGAATGAAACTAGAACGGAGTCATAAGTAGTGGGATAATTTAGTCATGTTGTTCGTTCATATAGCGAATTGGTGGGTTGGGGTTAATTACGAATGTCAAAACGGAAAATGTAATGTGGTGATTTAAGTGAATTGTGTGTCAACATGGTATGTCAATATTAACATGACAGGTAACGAGTACTTGTAAAATTTGTGTAATTAAATACTTTAATCTTTTATGTCATGATGTTGGGTGCGGTCAAAATATATTTAAAACCAAGAACGAAATTTGATGTATGATAGTCTTGCATGTTAACTTTCCAATATCGCTGTTTACTCGCTTGATTGACTCGACCAATAAGTTTGTAAAATTTGCCAATCAAAGTGCATTCGTCATTCGTGAATAAATCCCAAAACCCTTTGATATGAGGATTATAAATATTTTTAAGATGATAAGTACTGCGAAACTGGTTGTCTTCATTTTATTTGGTGACTCTGTGTCTTGACCTAAATTTGTACAAGTATGTAAAGGAAAGCCAGACTGGACCTATTAGGTTATAAATTTTCATAAATCGATTTATTAAGCTTTGACCCTAATTCTTTTCTTATGTTGTGTGATCCCCTATGTTTCTAAGGTATGAGATTACAATGATTGGTGAAATGAATAATTACTAATGATTTTTACTGGTAACGGTAGTTTCCTTGAGAGAGCTTGTATATTGATTGTCCTTGGTAAGGATTAGTTAACTTGAGCACGAGTTGTGAATCTTCTAACCTCTTTCATTTGTTAGCGGTAGTTGAGAACTTGTGTCATAATAATGAAGGTTACGAGGACGTAACCATGTTTTTAGTTGGGTAGGATTGTAAAATCTTAACGCTTAATTTGCACTTGGTTGTAGATTGCAGTTTTGACCGAGTTGATGTTTCGCTGTGAGGTTACCTATGCAAATAGATCCTATATGTTTTATTCCTACTTCTGTAGTTGGTTGATGTGTAAAAAGAGAGTGTAGTTAAACTACTGGTAATGAGTTATGAGTTGGCCTATGAGCCGAGTGATGATTACGGGAGTTATGTTTACGATCCAGGGTGACCATGATTATTGAGTTACTTGAGTTTGAGATCGGAAATTAGATGGAAGATGACGGTGTTCTCAGATGATTACTTAGTTGTTATACATTTGTGTTCTCAGGTAGTTATTAGTTGCAGTTAGTTGGGTTAAGAAAAGACAAGTTAAACTTCGGGACGAAGTTTATTTTTAGGAGGGAAGAATGTAACATTCCGTATTTGTTATGTTAATTGGTGTGTCAAAAGTGTGTGTTAACCGAGTTAGAAATACGTGACGTCCGTAAGTACGATATACAATACCCTTCTGTTGTTTGGGTACGGGAGCGAACTTCGGGACGAAGTTCATTTTAAGGGGGGAAGACTGTAATACCCCGTATTTTTATATAATATAATTAAATAAACGGATATTATTTTATATTAATTATTATACATTTTATATCACAATTATGTCGGGAAAATAGTTGAGTCGATAATTAGTTAAACTATCGCAAGTTAATAAAGACGGGTTTAAAAGGAATTCGAAAGGTGAGCTAAACAATTAAACAGTGACCCATTTGAGCTGGCCCAATACAGTTTCAGCCCATTAACCCTAACCCTAATTAAACCTAAAGACTACCTACCCTAATCCCTCAACCCGCCTCCCTCTAAACTCAGCCGCCTCCCTCCTTTCCTCATCTCAAACTTCACCCTCACGCAAAACGAGAGAGAGAGAGAGAGCATAGGTGGTTGACGGTGCAGCAAGGACGAGCCAGGGACCATTGTCGACGACCTAGGGTAGCCGTGGTGGCAGCTATGGCGGCAGGAAGGTAAGGAGTTCAACCCTCCCTCTGTTTTTCATATTTGATGTCGGGTTTTGGTGATTGTTTCGTGACTTAGAGAGGTGAGGATAGTAGTTGTGGATGGGGTATTGGTAATGGGTGGTAAGGGACGAGTGTTATGGTGGTGGTTAGGGTGGTGTTGGGTGGTAATGGTGGCTGTGAAAGGCGGCAGCGATAGGGGTGATGAAACGGGTTTATATTATGGGTTTTCAGGCGGTTTACACGACTATATTGGGGTGGCACCACCATGGACTCGGGGGAGGTCGAAATGGTGGTGCCATGACGTCTGGGTTCACGGGCTGACGGAGAGCAGGACAGTGGTGAGTTGGCAGGTGATGGTTGTTAGCTGCGGTGGCGGTTTGGGCGAGAACAGGGGTGTTTGGTGAGGCACGGCTGTGAACCAGGCCAAAAGACGGCCGTGGTTCACCTCGCCGGCGGCCGTCGACCCCAGTGGGGGTGGCTGTTGGTGGCTGGGGCAGAGTGGGTGTTTGAGAGGGCGGTTGACACGGCCTTGTGGTGGCCGGTGGTGGTGCGTGGGTGTGAGTGAAGGGGTGGTGTTAGTGACGGGTTATTTTAGTGATTGAATCGGGTTTTTGTCATTGTTTAATCTTTAGAATCCGTTAAGTTATCGCATGCTTAATTAATTAATTTAATTCCCGAGTTATTTAAATAATTAAGGACGGGTTTGAGTCGGGTGGTTGAGTTGTTCAATGTTTGATTCGGGTTGTTCTTAATCGCATAATTTGTTAACCCTTTAATTATCATTTGACTTTAGTTTCGAGTTACTAAAATAAAAATAATAATTAATCATAATTAATTATTCTGAGTCGGGTTTGTTAAAGTGGAAAGTTACTATATCGGGAAAGTTTCTATTTTGGGAGATTGCTATATTTAGTAGTTAGTAATTATAAATATTATAATTGTTTTAGGTGACGGATTCGTGAAGGATCGATAATCAGATTCATTGCTTTATTTCTGGACTGCTTAACTGCTTAATTGGATTTGCTGGCACTTGAGGTAGGGAAATACACTTGTCCTATTATCATCATTGATCGAATTGTGTGGACTTGATTTACGGATGTTGACTTATGTTATAATTTATATATACGGAAAGTGATTGATTGAATTGATCGTATTGAGTATGATATCACAACATTTGATGAGTCGGCATGATTTCATTCATTGATATACATATTGTGTTGCATAATTCTTGTTGAGCATTGCATTTGCATTGGAGTTGGAGTTGGAGGAGATGAGATTGTTGTGATTAAGGCCCATGCGGGTTCTGCGCAGACTTGCCCTGGTGTCCTCCGCTACGAGCGGGCAGATCGACTACGGTCGATATATATAGTCTCGGGGATCGGTATGGTGGGCGTTCGGGATGTGTGTGATGAGTTGAGATGGAGATGGAGGTGAAGGAGGAGCATGCATATCATATTTTATTGTTTCATTGTTTTCCCTACTCAACCTCGTGGTTGACCCTGTGTATTCGTGAACACTTGTGATGAACCATAATGGGAGCAGATTTTGGTACTAAAGATTAGCCGACTTGGGAGCTATGGGATGCGTGAGGACTTGGCCAATCTACCTAGAAGTCTAGACCACATAGAAGATTTTATCACTTAATTTATTTTTCATTGCGAGTTGTATTTATCTTATATTAAGTCTAGTTGGATAATTTGTAATAAACATGTAATCGTTAAGTTTTAATTTAAAGCACTTTGGTATTGTTGTACTTTGTTATTCACTACCTCGGGAAACCGAGATGGTAACAGTCCGGTTTATTAGGGAATGTCTTGCTAAAGGCTCCTTCATAAACCGGGGTGTTACAATTTCTTGCATAGTAGTGTTTTGAGAGAAGACTAGTGGCACATGCTCTTTAGGTGTTGCGTTGGGATCACGAGCAGTTGTCACCACATTTTCTAATTCCCAAACTTGTCTATCCACACTCCTTGCCCATGTGATGAAGTCGGAAATAGTAGGGGAGATGGTAGAGTAGAAACCTTCATTTTCGATTGCATAGATTTCATTTTCGATTGGAGAAATGAGGTGTGAACAATCTAAGGTAGATTCATCACTTGTGATCACTAGAACTCCAAGAGGTTTCTTTGTGTTGTTGGGTTTACCTCCCGGCGGTATTGGTAATCGACCATCTTCAATCATGTATTGAAGCACATTTTTCAACTTGTAGCACTTTTCTGTGTCATGCCCCTTGCCCCTATGGTATTCACAGTACGAGTTCTCGTCCCAGAACTTGGATTTCCTTTCGGGTTCGGGAGTAGGTCCAATGGGTTGGAGTTTGCCTTGCTTCATTAGCCTTTTTAGCGCGTTGGAGTAAGTGTCCCCAAGATTCGTGAATTTCCTTGGTGGGGTAGTTTTCTTGGATGGCTCGAGAAGGTTAACCTCATCGGTTTTGCTAGTGGAGCCGTATGAACGACTTGTTGAGGCTTGATATCCTCGACCTACCGTTTTGGACAAGAGCCCTTTACGGATGTCATCTTCAATCCTTGTTCCTAGTACAGTTAAGTCCTTGAAACTTTTGATGTTTTGGTATCTCAAATGATTGGCATAAATGGGTTTGAGATTATCCACGAATTTCTCAACAAGGGTAGCCTCATCCGGGCGTTCAACTAGTTGGGTACTAGTCTTCCTCCACCTACTTAGGAAGTCGGTGAATCCTTCTTTGTCATTTTGGGTAAGAACCTCTAGAGTGCGCATGTTAACTTGGATCTCGGCATTATCCGCATATTGTTTAGAAAACTCGATTGCGGCATCTTCCCAAGTAGTGACCTTCTTATGATCTAGAGAGTAGAACCATTGCTTTGGGATAGTGTCAAGAGATGAAGGAAAGATCCTTAAGAACATCTCGGGTTTGATGCCTTTGATAGACATGTAATCCTTGAAAGCACGGATGTGGTTCAAAGGGTTCTCATGACCCTTGAATTTAGGGATATCCGTCATATTGAAGTTGGTTGGTAATTTGGCATCGACGGCCTCGTACTTGCGATTATTCTCCCTATAAATGTCATCCCCCTTAAGGTACATCAATTGCTCCTCTAAGTATTGGAGTCTTTTCTCAGCTACAGTCATCCCCATGAGAGGATTTTCATCCCTGGATTCATTCTCGAAGTCACCTATTACTTCATTTTCATGGGGAGGCAACCTTCCCTCTACGGCATTGATCCGGCCCTCGATGGTCTCAAGGCGATCATGGACTTGGTCTTGGGTACCTTGGATACGGGCTAGCGCGGCTAGGATTCGATCATTACCATCTTGAAGTTGGTTGAGGTTTGTTTCGCTGGATCCAGGCATCTTGAGAACTGGATAAGAGATCGATGACGAATCAAAACACGATCGACCATTCTAACACACTTGCTAAAAGAAGAAATGTTTTGACTCGTGAAGTGGGTGTGTGCCACCTGTGTTGAGTGAGTTTTGAAGAAAGACAAAGATTTTGAAAATGTGTATCCTAGTCAACTATAGTGTAGTTGTAGGAGTGGACTCGAAGTGAGGTTTTGAAATGGGCTTGTGGCCCGAATTTTGACTTGACAAACGGACAGAGTTTCGACTGGATTTTGCGCTAATCAAATGGCCTATTTCGAAATTTTGATTAAGAAAAGGGGTTTTGATTTTTGAAAAAACGTCATGGTTTTGATTAGAAAATGGTGATCATGTAATGTACAAGCATTTATACAAGCATTATAACGGGATGCTGCGTGCATTTAAAAGGGTTTTGGTTTAAAGGGTGGGTTGCCATACCGAACCATCAAACCCGAAGTCTGTGGAGAGGCTCGTACCAAACAAGAGTAAGGTCGATTCCTAGTCCATTTCCTCAAGTAGTGAAGGCCCTTGACACAAACAAGAGTAAGCATCATGGTATGGATGACGTCAATCGCTATCCATCCTTAGGCCCAAATAAGAATTAGGACCGTTTAGACGGGACGATTGGTCGAATAGGTTGGGTTGGGCCTAGGAAGGCCGAATAAAACGGTCTAGGAAGACCGAGTTATGAAAACCGACAATTGTCTTGTACAAACTATTCCCTAACCTTGTTCAAGTTTCACCCTTAGCTACACGTAAGTGTATTATCCCCAGCGGAGTCTACAAACTGTGGACATCGGGGGGCCCACGGGGGCGCTTGGGAGAGGAGAGAAACAAGCGTTTGCATTTTTGTTGGAGTCGCCACCAATTTTTATGGGAAATTGGAACCGTTCGAATACCTCGTGTCATGTCAAGACACAAAGTAGAGACATGAACACTAAGCAATCGTTACCCTTAGCATTCTATGTCTAGAATGACTCTCGTGGATGCCAATGAACACGGGTGTTCACGTAGATCTGGAGTAAGGGGTGAGGGTACGTATTAGGAAGCTCTTTTGATCGAACACCTAATCCCGCCCGCCTCGATAGCGGCCTCTACTAATGATTAGGGAAGTTATTCGTACTCGATATATCGTCGATTGTATGCATGCAATGCAACATCCAAGTTTTAATCCTAGCATGTGAGAATTAATACTAAGTCGGTGGACAATTAATTTAGCAAACAATTAGGCCGAATTAGGGATTTAATGCTCAATTACATGTGAAAACATTCAAGCAATAAAAGAAACACAAAAATTATAAATTACAATAATGAAAATTACAATAATTACAAAGGATTAGGCGATTTATGTCGAAAATACCTTTAAAACGGAAAATTTGAGAAAAAAAATAAAAGAAAGAATTAACGAACAAGTCAGAAGGTGATAATACGGATAATAGTTAATTATACGTAAGTTAATTAAACTAGGTCAAGACAGAAAACGGAGTTCAGGGACAGAACTCAACCCGGAACAGGCGCAGCAGACGCTGCGTCTGTTCCTGACCTGAATTCTGGCTGTGAAGCCGGAATTGCGTGTTGTTAATACTCATTGGTGAATTCAACGATGGATTAATTTACTTACTCGGATGGAAGTGATTAGTAGGTTATTTACATACGATTAATGGTCATGAAAACGGTAAACATGGATGAGACGGAGATAAGATGGATTAACTACATGATTAATGATTGATTAGTGACATAGGTGAACTAAATAGGTTAAATATGACAAATTAATAACGAATTAATGATGAACATGCGATGAATGTGACAAAAGACAGATTAAAATATATCAAAGACGAATTCCAGAAACTCAATATGAACAAATCGAACTTCTACAACCCGGATTGAATTTAATGACGAAAACCCGCAAATATTGGTTATAAGGGATTTAAGTCGAATTTAAGGACGAATTAAATATGTTAATGATAATGAATAATATACATGTGAAATATATGCTATTATGACGAAGAATTAAAGAAAACAAACGAAACAAATACACTTTGACGAATTACAGAGGACGAAGGAAGAAGAAATGAAGCAGGAACTGCGGCAGCCTTACGAAGACGCGCAGCAGGTACTGCGTTCCTTCGAAGAGGCGCAGCAGTTGCTGCGTCCTTTCTCGACGGTTAGTCTTCTGGAAATCCGTAAAAAGAGGTTTTTAAAGCATGGTTTAGAAATCGGTTTTAAGAGGTATTTTCGACATAAACCTTACAATTGTGATACAATAATTAAAATACAATAAATAAAAGAGATATTTACACCCTCAGACTTACATGTTGACGAAACGAGAAGGACTAAGATATCGATTAGTGATGCTCGACGCGAATGCAAAGAAAGTGCCCTCGTAAGAGGAAAACGATTAGATTTGATTAAGTTGATTGATGTGTAGTTGGTCAAATTGGTCGGTCATGCAAAAGAGGCTGGTACTCAGAAGGATCCGAGCTTACGTTGTCGAAAGATCAAGCACGTAGACGCCAAAAAGTAAGAACAAAAGTCTAGAATGCAAAGGGAGAAGAGAAGGGCGGACACTCGCGTGAGAAATATGAGGAGCGAAGGCTCCTATTTATACTAATCACGTGGAGGAAATAGGGTTTCGGAGACTCTTTGGAAGTGAATCTCGGAAAGATATGAAAAAGATACGAAAACTACGCAGAATAGGACCTGGGAAGAGGCGCAGCAAGCACTGCGTCTCTTGGAAGAGGCGCAGCACCTGCTGCATCTGTTCCCAAGTGGTTTCCTCCTGAGGAAGAAAGATTTCCGTGTTTGAGTTATGGTAGGACGGAATAATTTGGTTTTCCTTAATACTTTATATGAATATTACGGGAAATTGTTTGCCAAAAGATAAAGATTGTGAAATATTTATAAAATATGGAATAGAAATATCCGGAACATTCCAGAACATTCCGACTCGGGACTGAACGATTATCAGAAAATGAAGACGGCTTTAGACTCGGACTCCAAATGTACTCTAATTACTGTCAAAACGACCGTATCGGCACGTAGATGACAACTAAGAGGTAGACATTAATATTTGAGTAATCACTTGACGATAAACTTATGAACTGTCACAAATCGTTCCACGTACTAAACATGCGGCCCAATCATCACCGGGTGGTTTGCGAGAGGTGCAGAAATGAGGTATCTACACACATGGTTGAAGAATCATGGTTATACATGAAGTTAAGTGGGAGCCATTGTCATGTTTCCATGTCTTATATATTGAAGAAATATTACTTATTGAGAATAATGTACCAATGCTCTCTTCTGGCAAGAGTGATTGGGAGACTTGGAAAGGGATGCAAAGTATTCTAGATTTTGAATCTATGTGAGAGAATATTGGCATAATTTTGAGAGTCTTATGAGGATAAGATATTCCACATCTGTTTTACAACAACAAGGTCTAATAGGCTATTCATGTTGATGGAAGTATAATTACTATGATGGAGTCATAATCATTCACTGAACCTATTAAGTTGTTGATCACATGAAATCAAATTCTAATGTTTCCGCCATTAGAATGATCATGTATGCCAACACACGCCCTGATGTGATATATACTGAGAGCACAATAAGTCAATTAAAGGGATAATTCCCACATTATGGCTTGTGAAAGCCTTAAAGAACATCCTTGAGATTCTTGAGAAGAATTAAGGATTCGTTCACATGTTTGGATGACAAACTAAGTTAGGTGTTGAAGGGTTGCACAAACTTTAGTTTCCAAACCAAAGGGATTTGTTGAAATCCTAGGATGTCTTATTGACAAAGGAGTAAGAGACTAAAAAAGGTGTTTTAGTTTCGCGCATTGCAAATTCTACAAAAGGATTCTAAGTAAGTTGTGATAAAATTGTCAACGTAGGGATTAAAGGTGAATCCCTCTATAAATGATTTTGTCACAAGTTATGCGATAACAGTGGGAGCATCTTTCAAGTTAAAGAGCCCAAGTCTAGTAAGAAGTCTAGACATATACTTAGATAAATTCATGTCATTAGAGATGACATTGAATGGAAGGAAATAGCAATTAATAAAGTTGGAATATATGGATATCGGGTATATCTACTTTCCAAGCTTTTATTGCATCTAAACTAGTGTTATTAATACACTAAATATTATAAGATATGAATTAGTAATAGTGTATTGAATATTCATATGTGATAATCGCATTTATCGTTTGAGTTTCATTAAACTCACCTGCTACCTTGTCGTATCCGAATGGGTTGTAGAGACAAATTGAACCCCATTAAAGTGAACTGGATTGACATGGTATTCGCCCCTAGTTACTTATATGAGGTGACGTCTCGAAGTGACTAGAGTGTGATGCGATTGATGGCAAGTTCAAGTGCCATAGAGTCATATGGGATGACTAGTCGATCACATAGACAGACTGTATGGGACAATCTGTCGGGCAGTGACCGCTTAAAGAGTTCTGGTAATTCATAAAGCCTGGTCGTGGCAAGAGCTACTATATTATCCTTATGAGTCAATTCTTTTGACTAGAGACTATTCGCCCAAGTTGGCACAACTTCTGATTAGCTTTGATTTATACTCTACGATTTCGTAAATGAGGTCAAACTGGGTATATTTTGGGTTATGATGGACTATGGCTTAACGAAGGGAATAGGGCGATAGGAATTGTCCACCCCTTGTCAAGGTTGTTTGAAATCTCAAGGCCACTCGAGGAGTAGTTAACTGGAAATGCGTGGCCATGCTCAGAAGGTATCTCTGATAGATAATTCCGGTCAGACAGTTAATCTCCAGATCGAGAAAACCACTCAAGATATGATCAAGTGTAAGTACGACCTGCAAGGCACCTTGCATTGAGTGGGAGATTGTAATAGGACAAGAGAAATGGTGACGCACACTTGTCTAGGACAAGTGGGAGATTGTTGGGAAATGTGTCCTCGACAATAGTGCGATCATGTGATTTAATATCATAATTAAATCTCATACTAAGAATACGTGGGGGATGATTCTTTATATAGTCGACTGATCGTCATTAATCGGTAATGATTGGCTAACTAGAGTTTGACATTACTGTCGTGTGACGGTGGTGGTCAGTTGATCCCTTTAGGTCACACCTATAGGATGAGGCCCAAATAGATATTTAATTAATTGTATGTGACACAGATTAATTAATTCCTTAATTATGGGAGTACAATTTTACGTCTTGTTGTAATGTGATTAAATAAGATTTAATTTAGTAATTAAGTGTTAAATTACTAAATTAGTTAAGGTATTATATAAGTTTAGAGGTAGAGGTAATTAGTTATTTAAAGTTACAAGAAGTTGTAATTTTAACTAACTAGTAATTATGAGACCCATTATATGTTGATATAATGGTAGTATACTACTCAAAAAGTGGAGTGTATATTATATTATTAATTGTAATATTTAAGTGTTAAATGATTACATTAATAATTAATTATGTAAGATAGATAAACATATGACTTATAAGCATTTGTGGGAGAAATGACAAAAGGCAAAAATGGACCAAAATGGCTCCATTATTTCGGTCAATCTATTACTAGAAGTAGTAATACTAGAAATATTAGTATTATTAAGGTTACATTTCTACTACATATCTAGTTAATATTAGTAGGAATTTTTGGGATTAATCTTGGGTGAAACTTATTGGAGTGTGTGGACATGGGCCACGGGGGCGCTTGGGAAACAAGCGTTTGCATTTGTGGAGTCGCCACCAATTTATTGTGGAAAATTGGAAACCGTTCGAATACCTCGTGTCATGTCAAGACACAAAGTAGTGACATGAACACCAAGAACTCGTTACCCTTAGCATTCTATGTTTAGAATGACTCTCGTGGATGCCAATGAACACGGATGTTCACAGAGATCTGGAGTAAGCGGTGAGGGTACGTATTAGGAAGCTCTTTTGATCGAACACCTAATCCCGCCCGCCTCGATAGCGGCCTCTACTAATGATTAGGGAAATTATCTATACTCGATATATCGTCGATTATATGCATGCAATGCAACATCCAAGTTTTAATCCTAACATGTGGAGATTTAACTAAGTCGGTGAACAATTAATTTAGCATACAATAAACGTCAAAGTAGGAATTAAGATTCAATTACATGTGAAGGCATACAAATGACACAATAAAAGAAATACAATAAATACAATAATAGAAAATTACAATAATTACAATGGGTTAAGCGATTTATGTCGAAAATACCTCTAAAACGGATAATTTGAGAAAGAAAGAATAAAAGAATGAATTAATGAACAAAACAGTAGGCGATAATAGGGTTAATAGTTAATTATACGTAAGCTAATTAATCAGGTCAAGGCAGAACGGGAGTTCAGAGACAGAAATCAACCTGGAAGAGGCGCAGCAAGCGCTGCGTCTGTTCCAAGGGTGAGTTCTGGCTGTGAAGCCGGAACTGCAAATCGTTAATTTTAATTGATGATTTTAAGGATTGATTATATTATTCGACTCGGATGGAAGTGATTTAATTCATTAATTACATATGAATGAGTCATAAAAGCAATAAAACATGGATGAGACGGATACAAACGAATTAATTATATGAATGAACGATTGATTAGTGACATAGGTGAACTAAATAGGTTAAATATGGCAAATTAATGACGAATTAACAGGTGTAAATATATCAAAGGCCGAATTCCAGAAACTCAATATGAAAGAATTGAATTTCTACAACCCGAATTGACTTTAATGACGAAAACCCGCTAATATTGGATTATAAGGGATTTAAGTCGGATTTAATAACGAATTATATGCGTTAATAAATGATAAATAATATACATGTGAGATGATTATGTTATTGTACCAAAGAATTAAAGAAAACAAACGAAAACGAATAAAACAAACGAATTTACAGAGGACGGAGGAAGAAGAAAGGAAGCAGGAACTGCGGCAGCCTCACGAAGAGGCGCAGCAGGCACTGCGCTCCTTCGAAGAGGCGCAGCAGTTGCTGCGTACTTTCTCGACGGTTTGTCTTCTGGTAATCCGTAAAAAGGGTTTAAAACATGGTTTTATAAATCGGTTTTAGAAGAACTTTCGACATAAATCTTACATTAATGATACAAAAAGTAAACAACAATAATAAAAGAGAGATTTACACCCTCAAACTTACATGTTTGACGAAACGAGATGAACTAAGTTATCGATTAGTGATGCTCGACTCGAATGTAACGAAAGTGCCCTCGTAAGAGGAAATTAAACAGATTGATTAAAGTTGATTGATGTGGAGTTGGTCAAATTGGTCGGTCATGCAAACGAGGCTGGTACTCAGAAGGATCCGAGCTTACGTGGTCGAATGTTCAAGCACGTAGACGCTAAAAAAGTAAGAACGTGGTCTAGAATGCAAAGGGAGAAGAGAAGGGCGGACACTCGCGTGAGAAATATGAGGAGCGAAGGCTCCTATTTATACTAATCACGTGAAGGAATAGGGTTTTCGGAGAAACTTTGGAAGTGAATCTCGAAAAGATATGAAAAATACGCAGAAAAGGACCTGGGAAGAGGTGCAGCAGTCACTGCGTCTCTTGGAAGAGGCGCAGCACCTGCTGCGTCTGTTCCCAGGTGGTTTCCTCCTGCGGAAGAAAGATTTCCGTGTTTAAATTATGGAATAACGGGATAATCTTATTTTCCTTAATATTTTGTGTGAATATTACGGAAAATTGTTTACCAAAGATTAATAGATTGTGAAAGATTTATAAAATATGGAATAGAAATATCCGGAACAATCCAGAACATTCTAACTCGGGATTTAGCGGTTATCAGAAAATGAAGATGGTTTTAGGCCCGGACTCCAAATGTACTCTAATTACTGTCAAAACGACCGTATCGGCGCGTAGATGACAAATAAGAGGTAGACATCAGTGTTTGAGCAATCACTTGACGATAAACTTATGAACTGTCACAAATCGTTCCGCGTACGAAACATGCGGCCAAATCATCACCGCGTGGTTTGCGGGAGGTGCAGAAATGAGGTATCTACAGAGTGTCTTCTATACTTGGAGTCTTAGGAGGATCATCCATCACTTTAAGCTCAAGAACAAGTGAAGGAAGGAGACCTTACTTGTGCCCAATATTTCGAACCAAGCAACAATGTAAGGGACATTGTTTTTCCTTATAAATCTTTCCTTTTGTTATGCATGCACTAGATCTAAAGAACAAATAATTAATAAGTTAATTAGTTCATTTTTAGAGGAGTCTAATAATAGGTATATGAACCTAACAGGTTCCGTCAGATGTTGGTGCTTTTTGGAGTTTGTGGAGTGGAGTTTGGCTGCGGAGTTGTCCTTGTTTTCATCTATCTACATTCTGGTTTTCGTGGTTTGCTAGTCTTACGATCTAAGGGTTCGATCTCTAAGGTGTAGGAGAGTTATCTCCACCGATGGCAGACTTCGTTGTCTTGCTTGTCACCTTTTATTTCTACGCTCTTTTCGCAAGAGCGTAAGTATACCTTGTTATTGTCACCCGGCGGTTTGTATGTATCAGCAGTTTATGGAAGTCAGGTGTGATGGTGAAGCTGGTTCAATCGCTAGCTATCAATATTCCGTTCTACTCCATGCTATCATAGTTCTATTAGTTTGTATTAATAATGTTGTTCTAGTTTTAGACAATGGATGTATTATGGGCTCCGAGAGCCAGAACATCATGTAATACATCTTTTTCTCTCTGACAAAAAAAAAATAATAATAATAATTTGGTGGACATAATTGGGGAGTATAGATTTAAACTTTTTTGCAATTGAAAATAAAACCCACCGAATATAATACCATCAAAATCAGTTTTTAGAACAAAACCCACAAATTAATTTCGCAAATCGAAACCAATGTGGGCAATGGAGCTTAGGTGAAAAGGTAAAGAAAAAAGGTTAAAAAAAATCACAGGAAAGAAAGGAAACTGGAAAGGATAGATTAATAATAGGCTATCGCACACTTATGCAAAAATAAATACCCTAGACACAAATGAATGTAGTACGTAGGGTTCGAATCCACAGAGAGACGGTAGTTGTTAATTAGTTGTTATGGATGTCCATATCTTAGAATACTTCTGGTTTACATAAGTGTAGCTCTCATAATCGTCATAAAATAAATTACATGTAATAAGATACATACGTAAAAAGAAATAATTGTACATTCATATATCAAATACTACAGTAACAGTAAATATATGTCATGTATAAAATCATAAAATAGTGTATGCATCACTATCATAGAAAAGACAACTAACAATAACTTGAGAATAGAAAGTAAACCCAAAACTATATACTAATCTCAATTGAATTCATATTATGCCAATTAAACGCAGTAAATATAAAGATAGACATAAATGTATGAATAATAAAAGACTTTACAATAATAAAGCATCATAATAGCATACAACTTTACAATAAAATAATAATAAGTATAACATGAATGAATATTACTTCCTCCATTCAACTCCACTCAACCACTTTCAATTTTCTACACTATTCACAAATAAACATTCAATTTCCATTTTCTCTCAATATATAAGTGAAAATATATTCATGTGGGATCTTATTTAATTCGTCTTTACGAGTACATTAAAAATATCTAACTTTTATAAATTTTGTAAATACGTAGCTAACGATATTTACCGCGTAAAACACGCGTTGGAAAACGTGATAAAAGAAAGTGGTAAAGTGGAGTTGAATGGAGGAAGTACATATGAAAGTCGACATGCACGCAATTGTTGATGAGTAATTGTGAAAGTGTTATATAAGTATATTGATACGCTAAAATAGGTTGATAGAGATTGAAGATGTACAGTTGCGAATGAAAACATTATGAGACGTAATAATATTACTTGATGAAGTTATACCGGTTTTAGAGCTTAATAAAATATAAGGGTCATGTAACATAATTATAAGTATGATGATTGATGCATGTTATCCACTAACTTTTGTGTTTTGCATGACAAAGCTTCGTTTTTATGATTCCATAAATTATTCGACTACTAAACATATGGTTAAAGAACTCAAGTATCTGTAAATAATTAAACGCAAACATTGCAAATTTTAAACTCAAATTCCAATCAATCATAAATAAAATTACTACTAGTAACTATAAAATAAACTTAACAAATATACTTGATAATATCGGAAAACAAAGTAATAGCTAAACTGAACGGAAAATAAAAAAAACTTGTCCCTTCCTTGTATCGAATTTCGAGAATATATGAGTCTCATATGACTTTTTTTTTTAGATATGTTCTTTCATAATGAACAAACTTTAGCTCAATAAGGTCACAACATTAAGCTCAATTAAAGCCTAATTTTTTTTAACTTGGCTCAATAAGGCCACAATATTAGGCTTAACATAATGCTATATTTTCGATCTCTGCTACAGAAAGAGTCTTTATAAGATGTCACATTCACTTCAAATAATGGATCAAATTTCATATCTTATTATATTGTTCAACTCCAGGTGAACAAGAATCAATTCGCAAATAAATTTTTCTTTCATAAAGACCGCTCTAAACTCAAGAGCGGTTCATATTCTCGTAGATGTGGACTTCTGGCCACTTACACTTATACAATATGAATATATTGTACTGATGAAACGGTGTTAAATTATTATACACCTTTAAAACTTTGAACTGCAGGTCAAAGTCATTAAATGGACATATCCTCTCATCTTTGTAAAATAAATCTTTTGGAGCTTCAGGCCCAAAATTATAAGACATGTCCCCTTTGAAAACTTATTCACCAAATATATGGAACTTTTCAATAATCAACTGTATAATCTATAAGATCGATGTAATAATAATAATTATTTACACTATTATAAAATACTTCCGAATGAACTATATGATCAAAATATATTAATTCCCTTAATACACAATATCAAACTCATTCAGTTCTATTTACCAAACATCGTCGTTAACAATGAAACGTGTAAGTTGTAACAAGGTGAAAGTTGCATGGGTCAGGACCTTGTACGACTTTGTATGTAATAAACAAGTGTATCGATTTATATATATTTTTTTTTTCTTTTACATAGCTAGTAGGTTAGTAAACATACCTGCGTAAACATACCTGCGAAATAGGGAACGGTATTGAAAAATAAAATTAGGGTTAGAGAGTCGTGCTGATAACGTGTTGTGAAATAAACGAGAAGAGAATTATAGAGAGAAAGTAGAGAGAAAATAAGAGAGAAAAACCGTATTCTTATTTCATTACGAAGGGTATATATATACAATTGGATGAAATTTCCATAAACCAATATCTTCTAAAGTATTCTAAGATAGTGACATCCATATAATAATATTTCATAACAAAAAGAACAACAAATTACCGAGACGGATGGAGTATAAATTTTTATCATTAAATAATTATTTTTGTCATAAAATGATGACATATTTCCCTTCTCAAGGAAGACTAGGGAGAGGTGTGTTTTATTGAAGTTATTGAAAGATTTTTTTTTTTTTATGCTTCTTTTTAAGAAAATTATTATCAATCAAGGGTTAGAAAAAATTTTATTGTTATAAAGAGTGTCCAATATTTCGCCTTGTGACAAATTTTATTAGTAAAATAATTTATATACGTAACAGTATTATTATTTTGGTATCATTGTTAATGTTAATTCTTATTGTGAAGTAACTTATAAAAAGTTTATTGTAAAACTCTCTCAATGCAAGCGACCTATTTTACTCGTAAGCTTTATTTTTTTTTTTTTTTTTTGGCAGCTGTGAAGAAAGAGTTTTACATTATAGTGGTACGACTCACTAAACCATACCTATAAACTACAACATAAAACACCATAGAGCTACTAATAACATAAACTAAAGCATGGTAACAATTGCATCGGTAAACAACATCGTGTTGATGGCGTACGACGGAAGTCAGAACACGCTCTTCAAACTCAAAATCCACCCCAATATCTAATGGATGAGCAACGCTGGCCAAAGGAAAACACCCATCTTTTCTTGTCTTGATTGATGTAGCTTCAGAGAAATACCTGCAACAAGACCCAAAAAAGGGTCTCGGAGATTCATCTCCTTGGCTTTGAAAATCTTCCTCAGAAAACCAACGAGCCTCCACAAACTCATTTTTACTCGTCTTAATCAAAACAGCTTCAGAGAAATACCTACAACAAGACCCAAGAAAGCATCTCGGAGATTCATTTCCTTGGCTGTGATACACCTTATATGGAAACCAACGAGCCCCTTGACCCAACGAGAGAAAACAAAGTGCACTTACGCCCCAAGGACGTAGAAAGAAAAGGCGGAAAGCAGACCATAAAAATCTGTCTCCAGAGGAGAGTAAACTCCTACACTTTGTAACACAAACCCCGCTGACCAGAACCCCATAGCCAAGAAAAGCGAGTAAATAGGTGGGAACTAAAGGAGGAAACCACTTGAAATTCCCCCTAATCAAAACCATCTCTGCAGACCGCAGAGAGTTAGGATCAACACAGACCCAATGCAAAGTACCAGTCGTCCTAATTAACCCGTGGATAAGAGGACAGGACACCCCAAACCACCAGGAGTTTATTAAATGAAAAAGCATAAAACACACAAACCACGAATTAAACATGAGCTAAAGAAGGATTCCACCGCATCCGACCCGAACCAATCAACACAACAAACACCCGACTCCACCATACCCCACACATCTCAACCAAAAAAATCCCCAAACACGACCTCAGACACAAAACAATTGACGGAATCGACGGATCACCAAACCCTTGACCAATGAAACGGAACAAGCTGACACCAAGACACCAACAACAACAACACCCGACACCAAACAATACTCCCCAGGACCATCAGCTTGCATGCAACTAGATCAACCATAATAGACACACATACGAACATAAACCTGACTCGGAAAGGGACCAAAAACAGAAGAAGGGGAAGGGGAACACAAGACCAGCCCCAAAACCGCGACCACAAAACACAAACAAACAGAGCAAAACTCATGAACACCAACCGACAAAACACAAGGACGATTTCTACCAGGGGTGGAGGGGAGGGGCGGGGGAAGGGGAAGGGGAGACACCCCTGGGTTGCATGCGAAGCTTTCAATGACAGGACAGAGCATTGTAAGAACGGAAAAGGCAGAAAAACAGACCATAAAGTCCACCGAAAAGACCGTCGGCCGGTCAAACCAAGATCTGATCGCCGTCAAGAGGAACATAGTCGAGGTCTAAAATGTGTTGAAGTCATCAAAGCAGGTCTAAAATGTGTTTAAAATGACAATTCAATGTTTAAAATGACGTGTTTATAAATATAGGAATGGAATGGAATTGTAAATCAAAATGTAAGCCAGAGTCATTAAAATCATTCTAAAATATGTTTTTTTTTTCTGGGTTTTTCTAACATGTATCCTTAGGGCACATGTTAATAAGTTAAGTATGGAAAACTTTTCAACATTATATCACTAATTATGGTAAATATGAGTTTTATCTCTAATTTATCATGATATATTCTCAATAAATCTTCCCTAATTAGCTTATTAGCATGTGCCCTAAGGGCACATGTTAGAAAATCCGTTTCTTTTATCTTTACTTAAATATCGTCAATAGATTATGTGGGTACGATGAGCACAATACTACGCATTTCACTAACTTATTTTTGTTTTGTCTTGGAACCTTATCTTTACATATGACACTATACGCGAAACTCCCACAACAGAATATAAAATTATTGTCCACAAATTTACTTGTATAACTTTTTCTCATTATTTGGAATAGAAAAGGGATATTTGAAAGTTTAGAATATTTCACTAAAATTCTTTATATAGGAGTAATATTCTCGACTCTTGCGAATGAAAAAGTCAAACTTGTAAGGGGTCAACCCATTAAATTGCCTTCAATACCCCAAAGGAGATTGCTCCAGCTGTCAGTAGACCTGGCAAACAGATCGGGTCGTGTCGGGTTCGTGTCACATGTAAACGGGTCACGAACCCTTTAACCCAAACCCGACCCAATTAAATTTCGTGTCGTGTTCGTGTCGATCCACTTACATAAATGGGTCATCAAGCCTTAACCCTAACCCGTTAATTTCGTGTCGGGTTCGTGTCGTGTTTTCGTGTTTTGTCTATATTTGGAAAGTGTGAGTATATTTATGCGATGGAAAATGAAGAAAAATTAGGATTAATTTAGTAAATAGGTCATTCGTGTAGGGTTCGTGTTTCGAGAGCTCAACCCAAACCCGACCCAATTAAATCTCGTGTCGTGTTCGTGTCGACCCACTTACATAAATGGGTCATTAAGGCTCAACCCAAACCCATTAACTTCGTGTCGGGTTCGTGTCGTGTTTTCGTGTCGTGTCATTGTTTGCCGCCTCTAGCTGTCAGTAAGGATACTCCTGGTCAACACCCAAAAAAAAATCTAGCTTTAGTTTTTATGAAAAAAAATTGTACAATCAATGAAATTACAACATTTCATGTATAAATCATTTTACATAAGTGTTATTATAAAATTAATTATTATATTACGTAAATATCTCCGCTAAAATAACTTACACCAACTTACACATTTCCATGAGAAGGGGGAATATAACAAATCACCCCCATAAGTTTGATAGTATGTGCAATCAAGCCCCTTAACTTATAAATGTAGCAAATTAACCCAATAAATTTCTCTTAATGTGCAATTAACCACATATCTTATTTTTAAGAATAAAATTTGCAAATTAATTTTTTTACTATTATTGAAAATCAAAATTATTGATTAGATTCTAATCCTAAAATTCTTGATTATTAAAAAACATGTTCAAATATTTTTTTTAGTTTTATTTTGGCGAAAAGTGTTCATAATATGAGAAATGTTAATGATGTTTCAATGAAAAGTTGCATGACCAAATTTTTTCTTATACTAAAATTGGTTCGCATTTGTGGTTGAATATGAAAATATTGTATTTAATTATTTAAGAAATATATTTATAAGGGAAATGCTATATACAACCCAATGGGTTGTATTTATGAAACTAAAAAAGGAAATAAACACCTGATATATGCATTAATTGCATTGATTCATGTGTAATTTATTCTCTAATTTATAAATTAATACCAAATTTGGAAGGGTATTAAATACTTAAATACAACCCACTGGGTTGTATATAGCATTTCCCTATTTATAATAGTTTTTATAATAGAAAACATAAATAATAGTTTTTATAATAGAAAACAATATGTTTTATTTTAAAAAATGGTAAAAAATTTGAGTTGAGCTTAATTGCACATTTTTGAAAAGTTATGGGGCTAATTTATTACAAGTGAAACTTATGGGGCTGATTTGCACGTAGTTTTAAAGTTATGGGGGTAATTTGCTACATCCCGCCATGGGAAGTCTATCAAGGTCTTTAGTATACGGTTTTATAATGCTTTATCGTAAAATTGTTTTATCAAAGACTTACTCATAATTTTAAGCTTAAACTTTGTAATCTTTAGATGTGCCTTATCATTCAATAATTAACAACTAATTTTGGAGCCCGCGATTTTCAACGGGCATTGAGGGTATGTGCTCGTGTTTCTATTCTAGACATAATTTTGTTAGTTTATCTTCATTACATGTCGCCAGATATTAAAACGAATACGCAATTTATATATAGTACTCCGTAGTTTGAAATATTTGAATACAATATAGACCAAGTGATACAATATTTGATGATGACGTGGTGTTAAGTTCAAAGCGGGGATAAAGATTGAACACGGGCTGCGCAAGTTTTGATAGAAGCGTGGTTTTGAGCAGTGAAGTCCCAAAATCTAGTTAATTGTAGGCGAGTCTCAGTTTAGTAATCATGTTTAGCAGAGCTAGAACAACGATCGAACACCACATGTGTTGCCTCCTCCTCATCCACTTCCTCGACCTCTCATGGATAACCATGTTTAGCATAGCAATTTTCTTCCACATGGTAGTAGAACTTGTTGCAATACGTTACTGGACTGGTCCGTTATCATCCTTTTCGTTTGTGTTGCCTCCTCGTCCCCTGCCCCATGAAGATTACTGTTCTTCGCTGCCACAGCTACCTCCATCTTTTCCTCTTTTATTCGAGTGGTAGTCTTGTGTCTTTCTCCCTTAAGAATCATGAAGTAGGCTCAACTTAAGGTGGTGATTTCAACTTCCATCAACAAATTCAAATAAATGATTCCATCAAAAACTGATGGACCTTTTCCTCTTCTCGTTCCTTGAGGAGCTGAGCCCCAACACCAGATGTACACTTGGGAATTGGGATCTAGACTATAGTTCGTCAGTTCGTCCCACATCATTTTCTTGAGTGTAGTATTCCACAATGAGCCGTAATCATTGTTACTTTCACTACTCCCGCCGTAACTATTGTTACTGTCACTACTGCCGCATTAATATTGATAATTTCACTACTACCGCCCTAATTATTGTTACTTTCACTATTACCGCATTAATATTGATTATTTCACTACTCCCGTTATTTTTTCTACCACTTTCAATAATCTCGCTGATAATATTGTTACTTTTACTATTCAAATGACTCATTACACTATCATATAACTATATCCAATGTTACTACAATTCTTTTCTTTACTGACGAAATTACTTTTACTATTTAGGCATGCAATTTTAAGAGGATTATATATTTATATAAATATGTTACATATATGCATTAAATTAACGGAAAATTCACGTGGTACCCTCAAACTTTGTCATTTTTCACGTGGTACCCAACTTTTTAAATTTGTGCACATAATATCCTTGAAATTTGATTTTCAAGCACAACGTGCCCTTTTTATCGTTTTTAAAATTTTCAATTGGTCATAAATTATAGACCAGAAATCGAAATTGACTAATTTTTTTTTTCAAATTGATTACCTCTTCGAGATCTATAAATTGATAAAACGAAAATGGTCATTTGGAAATTTAAGATCGAAGATATGGTTGATTTGAGATTTTCGTTAAAAAAAACCCTATAAAATGTCAGTCGATAAATTTTTTTTTTCACAAATCGTAGATTATGACAAGATAATCATTTAGGAAAAAAATTGGCCGATTCTGAATTTCGGTCTAGGAGTTATGCGCAATTGAGTTTTTTTACAGCGACAAAAAGGGTATGTTGTGCATAAAAATCAAACATGGAGGGTATAATGTACAAAAACTTAAAAAGTTGGATACTATGTGCAAAATGGAAAAGTTCAAGGGTACCACGTGAATTCTCCGTTAAATTAAATCGAAAGAATTATGCAATATTATATATTCCCTCCGTACCAATCCAAAGGTAACACTTACCTAAATTGTCCGTACCAATCCAAAGGTAACATACTATAATGGACTGTAAATTGACAATAATACCCTTATTTCCTTCTTATATTTACATAAATACCAACTTGTGGCTCATACACCAACCCAATAATACAAGCTTGCTTACCCTCTTTTCTTGGTTTCCCCCATTTTTACCATGTTACCTTTGGATTGGTATGGAGGGAGTATTATAGAATCTAACTTGAATTATTATAACCTACTTATATTATATTTTTGTAGGTTAAATAATTAACATCTCTATACATCTAATAAACTATAAAGTTTAATAAAATTGCATGTTTATAATAATTAATTATTTTATTTTAAGGAAATTCACCATCTCCTAGTCTTCTATAAATATTTAGGAAAATTACCAAGCATGCATCTTCTTTCTTTTAGTCTCCTTGAAATTGATCATCTTAATTAATTATTTTATTTTAAGGAAATTGACCATCTTAATTAATTATTTTATTTTAAGGAAATTGACCATGTTTAGTCCCTTACAAATGTTTAGGAAAATTATCATGCTTCTATATAATTTAATTTTAACCCAAACTATATAATATTTGCACTGAGATCCCTTAATCGGGTCCATCACACGGTTCTAGTGATTTAAAACTATATAGTATAATTAATTTGTATAGCTTTTTTTAATTACATTGAAGTTCCTTAGTTTCTGGATTTAATATATAATATTGATAACTCAGATTCTTTAAAATAAAATTTGAAATCTTTAATATACTGCTGAGATTCTACACCGCCAATTATATTACAATTAGTACAACTAGTTGTATAATCTATTAACTGGAAATGAACTCTAAAGAAGAAGGAAGTAGGAGCAGCTTTAAGTTTATGGAAAAATCATGGCCTTTGATTTTGGGCTTTGCAACGTTTCATCATCCTATTAAGTACGGGATCCTTAGAACTAGAGGGGATTTTAACGCTTAATATTCTACCCTATAATTAAGGTAACTAAATATAATTAAGGTAACTACAATAAGATCATACAAAATATTTTATCTTCTTTTAATATTTGACTCGTTTTAAAATTTAAAATGAACATTTCATAAACTTTTTTTCGGTACCTCTGTGGTTTGTGACATTGTCTCTAGTACCCCTCTTTTTGAGAACATGTCGATGGCACAACTGAGGTTTAATATTTGTGTTAATGGTACCCCTGTTGAGTTATGCATATTAAATTAGGATAACGGAGTTTGATTAAGGCTAGACTAATTTCGGCGGGAAAATTAGTTTCTTGACAACTTAATTAAGAAATAAAGTTTGTACCAAATACCCACGAGGGTTTTGGTGCACCAAATACCTCCTCAATGGGGAAAAAGCATATTGCAAATCTCAAGGGTATTTGGTGCAAAATCTTATCTTTATTAATTCAGAAGACAATACTCAATCCAGGGCGTGCCACATCATTAATTCAACCTTTTTTTTTTTGGAAATACATGTTATGGTGGGACCCGTTAGTGTGCAATCTACTCCCTCCATTCAACTCCACATGGCCCTTTTCTATTTTACACACTATTCACAAGTGAGCATTCACTATCAATTTTCTCTCAATACGTAAGTGAAAATATATTCATGTGAGATCTTCTTTGATTCGTCTTTACGAGTACATTAAAAATATCTAACTTTTAAAATTTTAGCAAATACGTAGCTAACGATATTTACCGCGTAAAACACGCGTTGGCAAAAGTGAAAAAAGAAAAGGGCTTTGTGGAGTTGAATGGAGGGAGTATTTATTTCTTCAGAATTCCGGCTATACAAACATGCAGCAAATTCCGTCTTAGAACAAATACTATGAAATAATTTTATACATTCCGAATAAACTAAATTAATAGCATATAAACGGAATGAATTACAAATCGGAATAAATGAAACTAATTACAAATAAATGAATTACATACTTTTTTAAAAAAAGTTAAATAATAATAAAATTACATAATTACGAGAAGAAATTAAATTTAATTACGGGATTGAATTACACATAATGTGAATAATCTACATGCATAATTTTTAAAAACTAGATAGTACCATATATTTAAAAAAAAAAATTCATTTGTTATTTCCTCTTAAACCATTGCACCATTGCATGTGAACACATACTTTTTACAAGTTTAAACATTACTTATATAGATCGCTGATTTAGACCAACTAGATAAGTACAACGGAAATGCCAAAAAAAAAAAAAATACATCCAAAAACATTAAAACCGGCCTAAATACATACCCGTGCAATTTTGCACGGGCTTAAGACTAGTTTATTTTTTAATAAGATAGTTAAGAAACTAATATTCCCGCCAAAATTAGTTTGACCTTAATCAAACTCCATTACTCCTAATTTAACGTGTAGAATCCAACAAGAGTACCATTAACACAAATATTGAACCTCGGGGTACTATCGACACATTCTTAAACAAAGGGGTATTATAAACAAAGTGCCAAATCACAGGGGTACGATGGAAAAATTCTATTTTTTTTTTCCTCAATTCACAGATTCGATAGTTGGGAAATCGCGTTGTGACATAAATTAAGTACACAAATTCTCACTTTAGACGGGTATTATCCGTCTAAAGTTGTAGACGGTCAAATATCACACCACTTTTATAAAAACTATCGAATAACAAGTGGAATGTCAACACTTTGTCTTACCGTGTAAGTGATCATATATTTGATCCGTTTATACTTTAGACGGAGATATCCGTCTAAAGTGAGAATAATTGAATTAAGTAAGCGGAGGTGGACTTTTTTGGCCAGTAGTATACTAGTATGCATGATGCTTCCCTACTTGTAGGGATAATGTTCTTGAATCTTGCAGGTTTTCCCATTTTTAAAAAAGGAAGATTCCCGAGTATAGACACTGCCAATCATAGGAATTCAAATTTCCAAAGCTCATTCATTTACTTCGTTCCTAGTCAATTTTTCCTATTCCTGTAAATCATAAAATCTCCCTTTAAGCAAATATTATTAGTCTAAAGTTATAAATGGGTTAAATATATTACTACCATTTTTATAATAAAACAAATAACAAGTGGATATAATAGGATTTGGATCCTCTCCATTTCCTTTCTCTTCATTTCCTCTCACAATCTATTTTAATAATAATTATCCCTTACACTCCCACTTTTCCTTTACTTTTATACGTAAATTGAGAACCGTTAGATGTTGCCAAGATGCGATCCGGACCATTAATAGGAACTTGCCTCTCCATTTCTTTTTAGAAATGGAGAGAAATTGGGCTCGATATAATAGTACTCTATTTAGCTAAGAATTATTATTATTATTATTTTATTTTTATTTTTATTTTTTAGGTAAAGAGGAGCGGAATTACATCCATAAAAAGAAAGAGACTAGCTAAACAAAAAACTCCAAATAAAACAACAAGATAACTACGACGAATAAAAGGGAACTATGCGAGGCCAAGAAACGCCTCCGATATTCTGCTCCATTAAGCGGAAGAGCTGATCCGGCACATTATCAAGGTCATATGTGATCAATTTTTGCCCTTGCGAGACTCCTCTATTAGCCAACCAATCCGCACACGAATTAGCTTCACTATTTTATAGGCTCTTTATATGCATTTAACGATTTTATGTGTGACGTTGTTGTCAGTAACATGATAATATATGAAATATTAAAAATGGTAAAATGAAGGTATTTGAAAAGATATTGGTATTTCAAGACTTAAAGAGTAAAACTTACAAAGTTTGTTAGTTCATTGAATATACTAGCTACGAGTAGTAGCTACTATACCATTTATCGAGTAAGGATCCTCTTCATTTTCTCAAAAAATGGAGGCCCATTACATTTCAATGGTCCAGATCGAATTTTGGATAGATCGGGTGGTCGTAAATACACCTGAGTAAAAAAAGGTAAATACATGAAAATGAAATATATAATATAATATGAGTGTATTAGAGAGAAAATAGAGAAACACAAATTCTTACTAAAGACGGGCACTATCCGTCTTTAGTAAGAGACGGATACCATTTTGTGAGACAAAATGCCCAAATAGAGGATAGTGGGAGGCACATGGGGGTGCCCCCACCTTGTCCCCCCTATTTGTTTTATGAGTGTAACTACCCGTCTTAAGATTCGACCCGTCTTAAGCAAGACCAACTCATAGAGAAAAGAAATGAACAAGATCCAAATTGTTACTTATCCGCAACTCTATGTACAATTGATTTTAAGTTTTTGAGTTTTAGTAGAGGTTTTTGAGTGTTTTGATGCTAATTTTTTAGACTCCTTCATAAACTTTTGTGTTAAAAAGTTTACCATGTACTTCCTCCGTTTTGGTGAGAAGTTATCAATTCTCATTTTACGGTGTGTAGTCAGTAGTCAAAAATTATTTTCATTTTTGTTAGAGCATCTCCAATGGTTTGCTTTAAGGACTTGCTTGCAATATTTGTAAAATTGCAAGCAAGTAGCTTATCATTGGAGTAAGGAAAATAATGTGTAGTTTATGAGCATTGTAGCTCAACCAAGCTACATGCTTGGTATGAAAAGAAGAAAAAGTAAATTTTATGATTGGATGAAATTAATAAAGTGGGACCCATATAAGCTACAAAGTGTTGCAGCTTTTCATTGGAGCGGTTTGTAGCTTAAAAAACCGAGTTGGTAAGTCAAGCTACGATGTATTGTAGCCGTCCATTGGAGATACTCTTATATTTTTGTTGACCTCTTTCATTACAATTGAGAGATTGGTGATTTGTGTAGTGCAAAGTCAATCTCATATATTTTCTTGGTTTTTGGTGTCAAAAGAAATAAATAACTATTGATAAGGGTCGAGGAAATACTTCTCATAAACTTTTAATGGAGATAATACATTTAAACTCAATTAAATTTGAGTTAATTATATTACCTATTAATTTTTTTTTCGAAGTACATAACGAGACATTTTGACATATATGACCCTGTTTTTTTGGACTGAAACAGATCTGATCTGAACTGAACTTATAGGATCTGAATCGAATCGAATCGAACTTATAGGATCTCGAATCGAATCGAACTTATGTGATCTGAACTGAACTTATATGATCTGACCTGAACTGAACTTATATGATCTGAACTGAACTTATAGGATCTGAACTGAACTTACACGATCCGAATTTAAATTAACTTAAATTAATTTAACTTAATTATTATTATTATTATTATTATTATTATTATTATTATTATTATTATTATTATTATAGTTATCATTGTTCTTGTTCTTGTTGTTATTTTTATTATTAATTTTTTAATTTTTTTTATAAAACTGCAACTTTTCTTATTATTATTATTATTATTATTATTATTATTATTATTATTATTATTATTATTATTATTATTATTATTATTATTATTATTAAAATAAACGTAAACTTTTATTAAGATTAACCAAAAGTTTTACAAGAAATTAGTGGGCACTCAAGAGAGAACACTGATAAGAAAATATAATCTAAAACACAAGGTAAGATAATAACATTTTTCCGCTTTATATACATTGGTTTGTTCATACATTATACTACGGTTACATTACGATAAAAAATAATGAGAACAGTGATAATTTTGTTTTAAAAATAATAATATATATATATATGTATCGAATAATTAATAATGTCAAATATTTTTGCGTCGGTTTTAAAAATAATACTCCCTCCTATTCTAGATAAGTGTCCCATTGTGGGGATGACACGGGAATTAAGGAAAGGAGTTAAATAATGTAAAGTCTTGTGGTGGGGTGAAGTAATTGGAGAGATAGAATGTATTGTGGGGTATTATTGTGAGTGGAGTAATTAAAATAAGTACTTCGTATTGTTTTGGGTTGAGGTGGGGTATTGTTGCGGGGTTAAAGTGATTAAAATAAGTATAAAAGTTTACCAAAAATAGACAATGAGACATTATTATGAATAGACGGAAATGGACAATGGGACACTTATGTAGAATAGGAGGGAGTACTATGTTTATGTATATAACTTTTCTAAACTGAATTTATAAGATCTGAACTTATACAATATGAACTGAACTTATAGAATATGAACTTAACTGAATTTGTAGGATCTGAACTGAACTGAACTGAATTTATAGGATCTGAACTGAACTTATATGATTTGATCTTAACTGAATTTATAGGATCTAAAGTGAAATTAAATTAAGTAACTTTAAGTCCAAAAGAACAGGGACATAGTAGGGCAACAAATTAAGCATAAGGTTAAGACCATTTGAGCACGACTTTTCTGAAATCAACTCTCAATTTTATTATTTTTGTATAGTATAGCACTTTAGTACTAAGGATACTCTATCGCCGCGCAATATTTAATTACTCATACAGTCATACTACTTCCAATCGCATTATAGGTACATCGTGGTATGACTCATGAGTCATGACGAGAGCTTTCTAAGAAATAAAAAAATTGATAAAACGTCAAAGGAGAAAAAGAAACTCCTTTATCGCTATTAATTAATAGTTTATGTTTCTGAAGATCAATAATTTAGGTTTTATGACATGTTAGAACATTCAAACAAAGTTCACCATACAAATCATGTCTATGCAAAAATTATAAACTATTACCATAAACAAACCAAAATAAAATACGTGTACACTTGCATTGGCGAGTAGTGAAAAAGGAAAGACATATAAAAACAAGAATCAAACATGATGATTTTTTTTGACAGCAACAAATAGTATAGCTTATTATAAAAGAGTTTTCTGAGCAAGATTATGAGCTATAAAAACAAAAATCAAACATGAGGATTGAGGAAGGAGATCAATCATAGAGACACAACACCAAGGTATACAGTTGTTTCTCATGATTCTCATATGACCGTAAGAGATAAGAGTATATGGAATAACCAATAAATTCCACAAGATTGTTCTAAGAGATGCTTACTAAATCTGAGAGTCTTGAGACCCTTTGAAATCTCACCCGAGCTTTACTAATAAAGTCCACCTTTGTAGGCTACTTACCTATTTTATTTAGCAATTATAGTAAATAAAGTGCATTAATTAGAGGATTGTTGTACATTATACGATTTTTTTTATTAGATAACTAGTTTTCAACCCGTGCAATTTGCACGGGTATGAATTTATAATCATTGAAATCGCTATGAATATATAAGGAATACTAAGTAATGAACATGTATATTTTAATTTGTATTTCTTGAATATATTCATAATAGAATAAAACACGTGCAAAATTTGCAAGGGGTTGAAACTTGAGCATGTTTTAAATTTGTGATATAAACCCACAAATTCGGTGTTGTAACATGGAACATATTATATAATATATAATAAATGTAATGTATGAGAAATAATAAAAAGCAAACAAAATAAATATCGCTATAAATTGAAAATAGGTATCAAATTTGAAAAGCGGTTATAATCAAATTGATGAAACATAACAATTAAATTAACGAAAATAGTCTAATATCATTCCAAATATTGGAAAATTTCATGGTAGACTACATTTGTTGTTGTATTTGATGTAACCTTATTACTATCACAAATCAAGAGTTTCAAACCTTCTTTTCTTGTAACTCTGGAAAGCGCTACGTAAAGCTGTCCATGACTAAAAACTGGTCGTGGAAGGTAGATGCTGACTTGAGATAATGATTGTCCTTGACTCTTGTTTATAGTCATGGCAAAACAAACCGCGATGGGGAATTGCCTTCTGCTAAAACGTACCGGAAATTTACTGGAGTCCGACGGAGTTAGTGTTAGTCGAGCAATATGCACGTGATCACCTTTATGACTACCTGTCAAAACCGTACATCTAATCACGCGTGACGCTAAATCAGTCACAATTAATCGTGTTCCATTACACAAACCGCGTGATTGATCAATGTTCCTGAGAAGCATCACCATAGCACCAACCTTCAACTTGACTCATGATTTGGGAGTCAGGAACATTTAATACTATTGAGGTATTCAAAGAGAATGAAGGTCGTGGTCACCTATGCCTCTATCATCGTTAGAAACTTCATCGAGCTTAGATATATCACCTCCTCCTCATCGATTTTCGACAACACGTAGTCATTTACCGCTTCAACTATCTCGTGAGTAGGGGCGAGAATTGCCCTTTCTTGGAGGTAATCCGGGTTCCACAACTGGTTTTGTAGATCTGGATATGTGACATTTACTATTGATGCAATCGGATCTGCCACATGTTGAATGCGTAAGTCGTCTGGGAATTGAAGATCGACTTCCCCGTCATTTTCACCGCCCGCTAAACCATCTCCGATTTCCAAGAGCCACTCCGAGAATTTCCTTATATCGTCCACATTGTCACTTGTCCTTCCACCTTGCAAACGCATGTTCTTTGTCAGTCTAAGCACCTGCACACATTCAAATGTTATCATATTTATATATTTAATTTATAAGAACAGTTGTAACTAATAACGTTGGTGGACATATATATTACTATGGTAGTTAAGGAAGAATACCTTGCAAGAACGCCACAGATATGATGAACAAAGAGATGCACGCACAACGTCTGCTCTACTTCCTTTGGAGACAACCGGTAGAGTTTGGCGAAAATCTCCCCCAAATACTACCACCTTACCACCAAACGGTAATTCAGCATTTCTCGCGTTGACAACGCGCATTACATCTTTCAAACTTTTGTCAACAGCATCAAAGCTATGTTTGTGAGTCATAGGTGCTTCATCCCATATTATGAGTTTGGCCCTTATCAAAAGTTCCGTTAAATCACTACCAGGCTTAATTCGAGAGCAAGTAGAGTCTTCATTCACATTGAGGGGAATGCTTAATCTTGAATGAGCTGTTACACCACCAGGTATCAAGGTTGCTGCAATTCCGCTTGATGCAACTGCTACAACAATTTCTCCTTTACTTCTTATTCCAGAACACAAAGAACGCCAAATGAATGTCTTTCCAGTACCGCCATATCCATAAACAAAGAACACTCCTCCTCTATTTTTTAAAACAGCATCCATTATTTCATTGTACACCGACCTTTGTTCATCAGTCATTGAAGAAAGCTGACGCTCATTTTCTTCGCTCAGTGACTGTTTGTCGTACGACAACGCATCCATTACTAAGGTGTTTCGATGGTGTGACGTTGTTGAAGAATCTGGAAGAGGCATTCCTTGAAATCTAGTCAGGCTACTCCCATTTAATTGAAGAGAATTTTCAATATCCATCAGTGCATAATTTTTCAACTCTTCATCACTCAGTTGTAAGGCTGATATATGGAAAAAAGGTGAATATATTATTGATCAACAAATAGATGTTGCAGAAGAATAAATATAGTGATACATAGAGTGGAAAAGTAAAGAAATCAGCCGTTATTTAAAAAATATTATAATCAAGGAAGCAATAAATGTAGAGTGATATAAAAGACAAACCTGGATTTTTAAGAAGTTTGCGTTGCCTATAAAGTATATCGTCGGATAGAAGCTGTCAGGTTTCTTCCCAAACTGTGGTCGGCATAGACAATGTGATCGTAATAAAGTTGAAAAAAGGTTCAGAAGGTAGAATCCAGACCCCCAATCTGCAGCTTGTTTTATCGCATCAATATACTCTCTGTCATCACCAATTAAGCCCAATTTGTAACACGCTTCTCTAAATGTCGGACAGACATATTCGTCTACAGTCCTAATGTCCTCAAAACACTTGGGGCCTTTAACATGATTCAACATGATTCTCATAAAATACAGCTCTCCGCAGTTCGGTGGGACATGAACCAACCTACCAATCGTAAACCCTTTTTTTCTAAGGCTCCAATGCCGCTCCTTCTTCTTCCAAACAAATTTAGTTGGGAATTGAGAATATAAAAATTCTTTTGAAATCTGCATATCCGGTTGTTCAGAATTATTGCAGGCCATCCAATTCAAGAACTGCGATACTCCCATCGATGATTTATCTACAACGTCGTCAATGAAATCATCATCATCAAAAATAACAGGCTGCTCATCCGGAAGGTGGTACTGCAACCTTTCAACAGCAGGAGTCCTATAATGAATTTCAAAACCAAATAACCTCCATGCAGCTTCACACGCGGATAAATAGCGACAGTCGTAATACCTCTTTATCTCATCAAATCGACCAGGATCGTCCTCATTGCGACGCATATAAGAGGACTGCATCGTAACTCGATCAGAGCCCTTGTTAATATACTTGAAGAGATACTTAATCGATCGAGATTGATTACACCATTCGACGTTGATATGAGCCCGATATTTCAATAACAACTGAGCGTTATATGGAATGACAAATTCGTTGCCAATAGGTACATCGTCCTTTTTCACCGTAACTCCTTTCTTGCTTCTCTTGTATATAGGATAACCCTCACCGTCAACCGTTGTTCTTTCAGTACACGGCTTTGGGTAATGTTTTGAGCAGTTTTCCCCGACCATACACGGTGATGATAACTTTTCTTTACCACACGGGCCATGGAGCATGTACTCACAAACAGCAGCATGTAAGATAGGCTCCTTAATCGGATCAGGAATCTCGGCAGAAATTATTTTGTCGACATCTGCAGCTTCAGGGAACTTGTACTCTCGATGTAGGAACAATAGTATATGCGCATGGGGCAGGCCACGTTTTTGAAATTCAATAGTATATACCACTGGAAAATAAATATTTTAAATGCATGAGATTATATACGGTACTGTTAAATAATAAATTATGTTTTTAATGAAACGGTTAACTTTAATGAGTACCTGCTCTAACTTTTCCAAAAATGTGTCGATCTTTTAAATCTCTTATCAACTCATCGAGCTTAATTTTGAAGACGCGACATAAAATATCTGGACGATCCTCCGATCTCAAGCCTCTTTTAGTAACGAATCGAACTATTTCCGGCCACTTGGGATTACACGTGAATGTAATGAATAAATCGGGGTAACCGAACCACTTGCAGATAGTCATGGTATCGAGATAATTCACTTTCTTCCACTTGTCACCACCTGGGAAACTCGAAGGGATAATATACCGAGCACCGGCAGAAGATGGCTCGATGTCTCCTCTCCCAACAGCATTTGAAAGGTTCTTGTAATTATCTACCCGAAGGCGTTCTTGGTTAAAACGAATGTAATTGAGCCTATGCGATTCAACCATCATATAACCATCAACTAAAAACTGGTGAAATGCCTTTCCAGATAGTAACAACGTTGGAAATTCAATATCAGGTGATCTGTCTTGTAGACGATAGGCAAACCACTCCCGACACGTTGTTTCTTCACACGGTTGCTCGCTTGTGCTGACCCCAATAGAAGCTTCACCATGTTGGATACCCAACCGATATCCATCATCCCCGGATGGGAATAACAAAGGATATTGGAGTGGAGTGTATAGAGGGTGTAACTCAGATATCCGTTGCAAACCACCACATGACTTCTTAACAATAATATCCCTTTTCTCCATATTTGGACCGATATCCCCTTCAATCAAAGCCGCAATCTCCGAAACCGTTGGACGATTATATGTTCTTCCATCTTTTTCTCTTCTGGAAATAAGTCTGATGCTCACTTCACTGTCTTTATCTAGAGACAATTTATCCCTAACCATCCTAAACAGCTTAGCAAGAGGATTGTATTGGTCAATCATATTTTTTAACAACCGAATAAGACCATCGTTAAACCTAGAGGGATCGTTGGGACTGCATTTTTAAAAAATCAGAAATTAATTGAATATTTTTGTAATAAGAATAGATAATTATAATGTAAAATGGAATCAAATTGAATGAATTTCGACAATACATAAAAAATAAAGTAATATAAATACCTGATGGCGGTTTTACGATTATAAACTTCTTCTTCGGTGTCATATATATACAATTGACAAAACTTAGGACTTGACTCTGCAGGCGGGACTAAAGTACCTATTCGATGAACGTTTTGACCTCCCATCCGAAAAGTGTAAGGACCTCTACCTTGATTGATGGAATGATCAATTTTACCACCCATGGAAGTAAAGGAAAACATGGAATTATAACCTCTGATGTTTTCTCTAAAATGCTTGCTTAACCGATGATGTCCATTCAAAAGAGACTTAAGGATTTCAGGTGGCTCATGTAAGTATGGGAGAACAACTTTGCCGTCCGAACAACATAGTGAAAATTTTGGACGTCTTGTACCACGACTTTTTTGTTTTCTCTCCTCAAACCACATTTGCGCCCTACATTTTTCACATTCATAATCTGGATCTCCAATGTCCCAATATCCTTCCCAATCTTGTAAAAACAATTAAACGTTAATATGTGGCACATAATAATTATTATATAGAAATTCAGTTAATGACTGACGTCGGATTAATAAGTTTGAAAATATACTTACTATCATTAATTAAGTCAACGGATGAGGTTTGTTGAGTTCGTGAACATTCTCCAAGTGAAAAGGATGAATTTATTACATGCTTACATGAGGTTTCTTCATTTGGAGTTATAGAAGGAAGAACTTCATTTAAAGATTCACCATACTCAGCACATAGATCTCTTACTAATCGCTCAACCACGTCTGTTGGACTACAAATTTCTCCTAAATCATGTTATTAAAAACAATTATGAAGGAATATGATATTGCACATGACAAACTATGATATATAACATATAGAGATAGATATATACCTGTAGCGGTGGAGCTAAGCGGTCTAGTTGGGGGATTGAATTGAGAAAAGACATGACTAACATTACCAGTACGTTTTTTAGTTGAAAACGTTTTCCTTTTATCTCTCGCCGTCTTCGCCCGTAACTGAGCAGGCGTTACAATG
Source organism: Silene latifolia (assembly GCF_048544455.1). Taxonomy (NCBI): domain Eukaryota; kingdom Viridiplantae; phylum Streptophyta; class Magnoliopsida; order Caryophyllales; family Caryophyllaceae; genus Silene; species Silene latifolia. The sequence continues at coordinate 22,914,131 of NC_133534.1, forward strand.
GGAGCATCGGGAGGTGATGAGATAGGGCTAAAAATTACATTACTTGATCGTAATGTGATTGAGTTTTGTTCACGTACATGTCTTCTCGTATTTTGACTTGCGGTTCGGGAAACTGCAAGTTTTTCAGAAAAACATTTATTAGAAAAGTAATTTGCAGAGGTTTGAGTTAAAATGTTTTTCTTTAAATAAAATTAAAACGTAAGAAATTGTAAAAATAAAAAAAATAGCGATGTACCATTTGTAATGTCAGAGAGCGGCGTACGGGTATTTGACATTGGTTGTTGACTTGAATCATAAATATCTTGTCTTGTCGGTTGACTCGAATCAACTATAATGTGCAAACATAAATTAAATGAGAAATTATACAAATGGGAAAGTACATAGCAATAATGTTAATATGAAAATATGAGGCGTTTATGAAAAAAAAAACCGAGTCAACTCTCTTAAAAATACTATATGCTATGGATTATGGTTCGGACTATAACAAATGGGCCGTATAAATGCTTGCTTTTAAGCAGCCCAGAAAATGCTGACCCAATATTAAACCCTAAACATATACTATATAAGCCCTCAACATATCGTCAATATCTCCGCCTCCGCAAAATCACGCCTCACTCTTTCTTTCACGCCTCCTTATCTCTTTCTTTCTTTCACCAACCCCTTATCTCTTTCTTTCACTTACCTTCATCCCCTCCTCATCTCTCTTCTTTCACCTACCCCTCATCTCCATACATCATAAATCCGCCATTGAATATCCTATTCCGCCATTCATCTCTTCATTATTTCAATCATCATCATCTTTCCACCTACTACATCCTCTCAATAAACATCTCATCACCTCATTCCATCCGCCTCTATCTCAGATCATAGGTTTTCAAAAAAAAACATCCGTAAAAAATGAATACAGATTAAGTAAGTTGTAAAATGTTAAAGAGGAAAGTCGTCCTCAAATGATTAAAGATGGAGATCATCCTGGAATGGTTAAAGATCAACGAAGACTATTTCATGGTGAAGAATGCTAGTCCGTTGAAAAATGGAGGCCAAGATTGTTGATGAAAGGTACACATAATTAATTTCCCCCTCTTTTTAATGACATGCATATAAATCTATAGAAATAACATCAAACGATTGTTAAAAAAATATAATCTATCGTGATATGGAAGCTTAAATTCCAAGATAATAGCTTCAAAGTAGGGTCCTGTTTTTTACCACAAAAATAGGGTCCTATTTTCAGAGAGTATATCCAATTAATTTCTGATTATTATGTAATATAGCGTTTTTAGGTTAAAAATATGTAGATCTATGCTTTCAAAGATAAGATTTAGTATTTTGTCGATTTAAAAAAAATGTTATTCCACTATGTTAAATTAAGGTGTTTTTTATATTAAATACTAAGTATTTTTAGGCGATAAATAAGTAGATCTATGATAAACAAAGTGATGTTTATTTTTTTTAAAATATTTTTTTTATGCAGATTTGAATAGTCGGAAAAATCTAATGTGGTTTATTGAATTTAATTGTTAAAATAAAAATTCGACGAATGTGATTTTTTTGTTGATTTTTGTGTTTGCAATGAACCGATCTAGGATGTCAGTATTGGTTAGAATATTGTTTAATTTTGGTTATCACATATGGTCTTTTTAATTACTGGATTTAACTAAATTGTTAATTAAATTTGTTGTGTCATATTATTTATTTTATTTGAAGATATCCATTTAGTTAGGCTGATTTTCATCTTATAAAAACCCTTAAAAAGTGAGTGAAATTACTTTTTGATTCAATTGGTTTTTTGGTTAAATTAATTTACAATTTCGTCTCAATTAATTAATTTTTTTTTAATTTAATCTCTAGCACAATCTAGAGGAATGTAACCCGACCCGAGGAAGGTACCGTGTACAAATCCAATTGCATGTGACCTAACCCAATTATTCGTCATTTGACCCAACACAATTATATTTCACCTAGCCCAACCCAATCAAGTCTGACCGTGCCCATTTTAAATTGGGTTGTACATTAAACCAATTCGGGTATGACTTGAGTTTACCCAATTCCAGCCCAACCCAAACATGGGTTGGCCTGGGGTAACCCAACACAACCAGGTTTGACCCGACCCAACAAATACCAACATGGGTTCACCCGACCCAACCCATACCAACCTGGTTTGACCCAACCCGACCCATACCAACCTGGTTTGACCCAACCCGACCCATACCAACCGGGTTGACCGGACCCGACCCATACCAACCGGGTTGACCGGACCCGACCCATACCAACCGGGTTGACCGAACCCGACCCATACCAACCGGGTTGACCGAACCCGACCCATACCAACCGGGTTGACCGAACCCGACCCATACCAATCGGGTTGACCGGACCCGACCCATACCAACCTGGTTGACCCGGCCCGACCCATACCAACATGAATGCCCCGACCCGACACATACCGACGTGGTTGACCCGACCCGACACATACCGACATGGTTGACCCGACCCGACACATACCGACATGGTTTTTTATTTCAGTTTGCAATTTCTGCATTTTCTTTGCATGAATTCAACAATCAATAATGGCATATGTACTAAAAACAATCAATAATTAATGAAGTCAAATGATTCATGAAATCCTAATTCACATGCGTTTACCTTAATTGAATAACATGTGTTTTGCCTAACTATGACCATATAGCTCTTAACCCAGATCGGTTTCCACCTGACCTTAGCGACATGAGTTTCTCTTGTACTAATATCGTTTTACTCGAAATTTCAGGTTTGAACATAAAGAAACATTTGTAGTCCTGCAATTGAAGGCTGGAGTGTAATTGACAGCTATGGTTTTATAAGTTAAGTTTACTATATTCCTAGTTTAGTTTACATTAAAGTAATTGACAGTTTTTATAAACTCAAGAACACATAAGATGACTTACTGTTTTCTTGCTGCCTTCCGTATTCTTTTCTTTTCTTCCCTGACGTTGATGAACTGCCCTTTTCCATGGTTATAGTCTCAATCTAACTTCTTTCAACCCGTGTGATCCTATGAATGATTCATTAATGTAAAAACTAATTTAAGGCAAGAGTTCATGTGAAATTTATAGATTAGTGAATTGGCATATGCTTTGTTATTTAATTATAAAAGCTGGTGTGTATTGATTTATGATTTACATACTGACAGAAACTACATGGTATGGCAGTTACCTTGCAACTGTTTTTTGCCCCACTAACACCTTAACATGTTTTTTTGTGGTATTATGTATTTTAAATTCATTTGTAATAGATTTGACCTGTTATAATGTTAATAGTTCTTTTTATTGTATGTAAGTTGACTTTACGTTGTGTACGTAACTTGACTTGTATAATTTTTATTATGCACTAAAAATAGTGCAACATAATTTAATTGTATATGTTCGTTGTGTGAATTTTTTAGAAAATTTCAAAATTATTTTCAAAATTAGATTGGATGATCTGGATTTTAGGACGGAAGAATGCTAGAAAATGAATTTAGTTGAGTTTTGTTTGGTGGTATGTTGTTTAGTTGTAGTTTTTTTAGATGTAATGCTTTTTGTTGGAAATCTTATTGAACAGTGTTTAAGTGCAGAAAGTAGACTTGACTTGAGCTTAAAGAAACATTAAATTAACGGAAATGATGATGGAGTTGTTTATGATCATATATTACGTGACAATAATAACTATATTAATATAATCAGCAGGAAATTTATATTTTAATGGCAGACGTTTTTTCGGTCCTATATGATACAATTTTAAATGCTGCGTCCTTCATCGTATATGTTTTATGTGTACGGGTTTTGTAAAGTAGTGTTTCAAAATGAGCATGTACTTGCATATATTTTTTCGTGTTTCTAAATTTGTATCGTAAATTTCAAATGTGCTTTACTTAGTCATATCAGGTCGTTTGTTAGCTGCATTGGCTTTATAATCTACGTGATAATCTGACTGACAACATAGTTGTAATTTTTTTGAATTTACTAATAATAGTTCAACATAATCTGTGAACAAAACCAAGATTTTATATAAGTTATACTCCTGGACAATTACATAGGTTGTTGCAAGCATCATTCTGGAAAGTAATACACTTTTGGTTCTATTGATTGCTTGCTGTCCTACTTCATCGTTGCATTAGTCTTCATTCCCTCGTTGAAATTTGCTGCAACTGTTCATTGGAATTTGCTGGTGGTCCAATCTGAATGCTTTGGTTGCTCCGTAGTCTACTGCAGCGATATTTCCTAGTATAACTATTACACTTGTACTAAATGACATCAAATTAAGTCCTGAAACTGAAATACATAACATAGTCCAACTGAAATACATAACATAGTCCAAATAACGGTGCAAAAACATAAAGAAACAGTAAGGTTATAAAACATAGTCCAAAACTGAAAAAACACTAATAATAAAGTCTTAAATATCCATTGGAGCCTTTCCCATTTTGATATCTTGCTGTTTTGTTGCAGATGATTTGTCCGACGTTTCAGCCATTATCACAATACCTTTCTGTGGCGTTAACTCCTCAACTTCTTTGACAGGTTCGTCTTCAGTCATCTCCCTCAACTTTTCCTAACACATTAAAATATTGTAAGTAAAAAGATTAAGCAGTAGGATTTCACGTAATAAAGGGAAAGGAATTTAAAAGATCAACCATCATGGAGTCAGTGTTGGTATCCTTGCTGGACGATGAAATTGACATTGATTTTTCCTGGTGCATTAAGACATGAATTTTGTTTATGTAAAATATACAGATTGTATTCTGAAATTTAGGGTATGTAAATTGAAGAACCTTTGATGCAGCATGAATGTTTTTCCACTTAGATATTGTTGTAGGATCATCAGATAAGCCTATGACACCATAGGAAAGCGATTTCTGCTCAATGTTGAACTCTTTTGTGACCCTGATTTTGACAATAAATTCCTTCTCAATAAGAGGCCTGAAATCTGGTGGTGGCACAAGGGTGAAAATCTGAAATGGAGAACAAAAATTGTTAGACGAAAATGGGAAAATGTGATAATTGATGTTCTGAAATTAATAGTAAAAATAATTTGAGAAATACATCATCTTCATCAAGTATTTGTTGGGCTGTTTTTCCAAGCAATTCCGTCATAGCATCATCCCAAATGATAAATTCACATAAGTTGCTGTCTTCATACGTCACAAAGAATTTAACTTGGAACCTGGATTGAAACAAATTTGTGCTGTTTTAGTTGTGCTGTTTTTGTTTGGTGTAATTTTATGTCATTTATTTATTGTACTTGTAATTTATACCTCCCGAATTGCATTACATAGAATCGTGTAAAAAAATAAATACCACATGTTAGGATAGTATTTTTGTACCTAGCAATAGCTGATTTCGTGCCAACCCCCTTTAAAGAGCATGGTGGTTTGTTTGGACGTTCTTTATCACAATACCATAAACCGTCATCCTTCATTTGAACTTTTGCTCTACATTCCGTGCATGAATTGTAGTACCAACTCACACCAGATGTTGCCAATTCTACAAATGTAGCCATTGTAACATATGAACCTCCTTGAGTCAAGGACAGAATTTCGTCTAATGACTTGATGTTTGCACTTGCGAGAATGGCTGGATGGTGAGTTGCATTCTCTGGAACACCAAACAGATTTTGGACCCCTTCAGCAGCTGGGAATCTGGTAATGAAACAATGAAACTTTATCAATAATTGGGCCTGTTTTGCTTGTTTGAGTTGCTGGAATCATAACGCAATAATTTGATGAAACTTTTTCAGTAATTTGAAATGCAAACAGAACAACTTTGAAAAGAAATGTTTTAAAAGTAAGTTGCAGGAATCGTAACTGAAGTTTGACATGCAAACAGAAAAACTTTATTACCGTTGGTTGAATTGACGAACTTCAAACATATCGGGGTTGATTAAAATTTGACTTGCTCCCCATGTTGTGCTGATGCTCACTTCCCCTAAATTATATTATTGATCATATGGCATTAGATTAAACTGAAATGCATGCGTAAAATGGATTTTTGCATTGTATAAAGTGTAAGAATTGTTGCATAAAATATGGAGTATATAATCTTACCATTATAGACAGATCTTTTGATGTAGAGCAAAACCAAAGTTGGTTTGTTTTTGTTTTTGAATTCATTCTCAATTTTTGTCATTTGATCAACATAATCACCAAAAACAGTACAACACATTTGCTCATTCCTGTAAAAAAAATGTGTTTATAAGATGCATGTTTTGGTAAAAAAAGAAGATATTTATTTTCAAAAACTACATAATATAACCATAGTGTATTACTCATAGTTTCCTAGAACGATTGTCATTCTCTTTGTTCCATCACCATTTAGTTTGATTGGGTAAACATGTTCAAGTTGTCCAATAACATCTGCATAGTAAGACATATGTTATTTAAAATGAATTTTTTCAGAAATTTTGGTAGAGATTAGGTGAAATATGCATACCAACATAGAGTTTATCCGGCATTGCGCCCATAGCAAAGTCTTTGAATGTGTAGAAGGTATGAACAGTATGAGGAATGTCTGGAATTGGTGCTGGTATGACCTTTGTACTGTACTCAAACCAGATCTTGCATTGATGATATGATGCCATGTCGTAGCCGAGTCTATTGGACGATGTATTAAACTTCCTTATCTTATACGTATCACCTTCATTGAGCACTTCTAAGAAAATCTTCACCAATTTTTTCTTGATTGTTGCTTGTATGGTATCTCCCTGTTAACAATAATGTTTTATTAGTTTGCTACATAAATTAAACATAAATGGTGGAGTAATATGATGTAAAAATGTAAATAAGGTGAGCATACATTTTGATCAGCAAGTATAAGTTCTACGCCTTGTACCACAGATGGGTTCTTGTCCGATTTTCGAAGCCACATACGAATTACCCGGACCTTGATAAATTCCGTCCTTGGAGTAGTCTCCTTGATGCTTGAAATTGGAATTGCTTCTTGATTTGCCATGTTTGTGAATATTTTTTGATGGTGTAAATGATATAGTGTGATGTTTGGTTCTGTTTATTTTATAGAAGGTACAGACTTGTAGTTGCCCTAATTAGTGGGAAAAACTGCTGCTAACTTCTCTTTTCCACTCCTCCACTCCTCCACTATGTTTGTAACTGAAGTAAACTTTCTTCTGGAATGTTCTGTTCATGCTGGAAATCTAAGGCCAGGGGTATGTGGATTGGACTGATGTTGGCCCAAGAGTGCAAATTTGAGTTATTATCGTAAATCATAAATTATGATGAAAATTAGGCCGCTCTAATAAACTTGTTGACGCGGATTTATCTTGGTAGCCTAACATTGCCACCTTTAAAGAATGGAATGGCGGTACATTAGATTGTTCTTAGGAAATTTTTGCTCCAAGTAAATTCTCGGTGATGATTGGCGGTCTGACCAGATCTGAGAGAATGTTTTGAAATATGTTTTAAATTTAAATTTTTAAGATGTAGCAAAATTATTTTGAAATTATTATAATACTTCCAAAGTTTTGGTAATTATTAAAATGGATATTTTGTACTGGTATTTTGTAATTAATTATTTCTTTAAAGTATTTGATTATCGATATTTGTTATTTTTCGTAGTTGTGGTAATTATTAAAACGAAGATTTTGTAATGCTATTTTGAAAATAATTACTTCTTTAAAGTATTTGATTATCGGTATTTTTTGTTATGATATTTTATGTACATTGGCTATTTATATGTGATATTTAACTTTATCAAAACTTGTAATCATTAAGTCTTTAGATTTTGCTATCATTTTGGCTATTTATATAGTTTTGCAGATTAAAAAATCTTGAAATTTTGTAAGCTGTATAGCTTTTTTAATGTTTTTGCAAATTATTGTTTGGCTTTTTTTTACTATGTAGTTTATTTATAATTGTCGTTTTTTTTTTAAAAAAAAAATAGTAGTTAATTTTCTTGTATATATGTGAATATTGTTGTAATTTGGTAATTATTGTAATGTAAAAAATAGTAGTTAATTTTCTTGTATATATATGTGAATATTGTTGTAATTTGGTAATTATTGTAATGTAAAATGTAGTTCATTTTTTTTTTGGTATTCTGCAAAATTATGTATTACATATTTTTTGGCAAATAATTAAATTAATCAATTGCATGAATAATTTAATCAGTCGGCTCGAATGATTATATGAGTTCGTAGCGATCAATTACGCAAGTAACCTCAGAACAAACTATTTTTCAATTAAATCCGTACTTTTGTATGTGGGACCCGCAATGTCAAAATTAAAAATAAAAATAAAAATTGCTTCTGCTGACGTGGATGCACAGGAATGCGTTAAATGATCTTGTATTTATTAAGATAAGATTTCCACGAAATAAGTGAGACAGAGACTATAGAATGTCCAACAAAACTTAGAACAATGAACATGAATTTGGTCCCTCATTCAACAACCACCCAAGTGAAATGTTGTGGCCTCAATTGTTGACTCTTTTACCACGTAAATTGTTTTCATTCAAATTTGATTACAAGTTCACAACATCACCATCTCATAAGTCTCATGACTCACGAGTCTTACGGTACGGGCGTGCGTCAAGACTCAAGGGACTCAAGGCAACTTGTCCCACTAGTTGCATACGCGACACGCACCGAGCTAGATGGGCCATAAAATTCAAATTACACAAAATTGTTTTCATTTGCATACTCCTAATTAAGAAAAAAACTCAAAACCTAAGCGACTTAATTACTAACCAATCAACATCCCCCTTAAACTAAAAGAATAAGAATACTGAAAATTTTCCCGCCTAAATGCTTTTAACTAGAAATTGGACCTAATTTTATCTAGATATGTATTGGATCTAATATATGGTTTTTATATCTCAAAGTATCTTATCAAACACCGCAACTTCTATAGTTGGGCCAAATTTATTTTATTCATTATTATCTCATTAGTCAAATATATGTATTTTAAATGTCGTAAATTTTCTATTTAAAACATATGCAGATTTTACTCATATTATTAAAATCAGTGTGTGCTTTTCACTTTTTTATTCTTTAAATTTTTTACTCCGTTTAAATTGTTACTCCGTATATTGTAACAAAAATTACAAAAATAGTTATATGCTTCCAATGCGCAAAAATAAGCATAAGTTTTTGTAATTAAACTAACAATCTTCTTTTTTTAATCATAAACTTATTCCGAGTAAAAATGTAAAATTCGTTCTATTTTAATTCTTAGTATTTTTACACATTAACAATTGTAGATAATTACAAATAAAATTCAAAGTTTATTTATATATTATTATTATTAGCTCTAATTGTTAAGTTCTCTACACATGACATTCTAAAATACCGTGCTTTAGCACGGGCTCTATACTAGTTTCAATTAAATTCATTTACCTACAAACCTCTTACCAACAACAAATAAACTTCTTTAAAGTTCATAACATGACCCACTAAACTTTTTCTCCTTTCACATCACATTCTTTCCAACAATAGAAGGTTTGTAGACAAACCTCTAAAATGGTGGACATATCAACCTACATACCTCTTGATAAACCTTTATTGCTAATGCCCTTACCTTTGGTCTAGGTCGGAGGAAGTATGATTTTATTGCATGTTTTTTTTTGGTTTTGTGAAGGGTGTGAGGTTGCTTACCAAGGGTTTTTGGGTAGCCGTGGGATGGTGGACTGGTGGGAGGTTACCGCGGATCCTATGAATTTAGATCTAGAGTTTTAAAGTGCTATGCTAGATTCCCTTCCCCTATTGGTGTTTTCAGATTTCTACAAATGAAAAAGTGCATCAATCAGAACAGGTGAAAGAAATATCCATCCTCAATCGAGTCACTTTCACCAAAGAAAAAAAATGGTGATAATTCTTTTTATGCAACAAAACGGAACAAACTTCACAAGCATTTATTCTGCTAGAGCCTAGCTCTATAAGTAACGGTAGAATATGAGTTACATTGGACCAAAATCGAAGAAGAAAACAAGAAACCAAGAATATAGAGTGCGTTGATACAAGAAGAGTGATCAATACTTGAGTGAGCTTAATCGGCTCTTGACTGGCCAGCCCGAGAGGACAAGATGATGCCGACAATGAGACCGTAGAGAGCAAGAGCTTCAGCAAAAATGAGGATAAGAATCATCCCGACGAAAAGCTTTGGTTGTTGTGCGTTGGCTCTGGCCAAAACAAAGACACGAGTGTAGACTTATTAACAACATGCAGAAAGGAGTTTAACGTTGCATGATTCTACACATGAAGCAACAACATGCAGGGTATACACAAGATAGAGCAAAAGAAACACGGAAGACTCAACAGAAATACGTTTAGCACAAACACTTATGTGTGAAAACAGCATTTCCACATGTGCACAAAAGAGGAAAAGCGGAAAACCTAATAAACTTTCAGTTAGAAAAGAATGGGGTGGGTGGGAATTACCATTCTAAGGTAATTACCCTTGCACCAACAATATTACCATGTCTCCAAGGTTTGCCTAATGCGAGAAAATTGTTCCTAGTTAACTCATAACGAAATTGTGTCGGAAAGGGTATCATCCAACTGCTAGTTCACAATATAAGAAGCGGAGCACTTTGTGAGCTATTTTGCTTTATTCCATGATTCCATTATTATTTTTCAATCCACAAAAGAGAGCATCTTCGGCTCCATTGAAAATGGCAAATCATAGCAATCGACAAGCAGAAAGACAAAACTAAAGGACACCAGAATGCTGCACGGTTAATCAGGTTCGTTACAACTGCTAAAGTTACCAAGGTGACCACCCTAAACTAAAATGCTCTAGAACCATTATCACTACGCCAAAACTGAACAAATTCATAAATGCAAAAGATTATCACAGCCTGTATCTATTCAACACGCCAAACACACTATTGATAGTTTGATACACATAATGCGAGAACCCATCCCAAAAGCTATCTCAAAGGGTGGTAGAGCCCATTTCTATATAAACTCCACATCAATGGCCCCATTGGTGGCGGACGCAGGATTTTCAACATGGAGGGCCTAATTTCTTTTATATCTCCCGATCATACTAACTATGCGATAATATCGTTCACAATTTTTTTTTCATTCAACAATTTAATGGATGTAAGATTCATAAATATATGTTCTAGGAAAAACAAGACTAGCATAATGGAAACATACCCATTACATTATATCACGTACAAACTTGAAAAAACATCGAGTATCATTCTTCTTAAAAGAGAAAAGGACGTGGGATGCTTAATTTTAGAATGAGTTCCAATTACACGAGATCAATGCGTATAGAGACATGAATCGAACCCTATATAAACAACTTTTCTATATAACCATTAAGACAAGGGATGTCGCCTGTCGGTGATTGTATAAAATATTAGATTGTCAAAACAGAATTAGAAGTTCAATAATTATACTTTTTACATTTGGACTTGCTATTATACCATATGGATAGGGCCCAAGTAACTTACCAATACAAACTATTGATAAACATTTGGGCTTTACTTCTTCTAAATTTTGGCGCATCAGTGCATTACAAATTGTGTTTCACAAAAAGTGTTTGCTGGGAATTGAATCCAGCTCAAACCTATGGTAGAGAAGCACTTAACCGCTGGACCTACATGTTTCACGCAATGCACTATATGCTGACTTTGTATATTTGTATACGTGCCCAGTGCCCCCATCCCCCCTCCCCCCTCCCTCCAAACACCACCCCCAGGCCCCATATGATAGATGTGAGAGTGTGAGACGCAAGTCCTACACCTTGCAATGGATCGTAACAACTACAAACACCATAAACAAAACTAAACAAACATGATTAAATCGAGAGCATTCAGTACCTTCACTTAATGAACAGAAAGTCAAATGCTTCAATCACATAACAGACCTTCAAATTTATACATCACATATCATCATATCATATTACTTATCAACGTAACAACCCAAACAAAACTCATCAAACATCCACATTCAAAACCAACACACTAGTAAAACCATACAAAAAAAGTCAAAGGGTAATTTATAAGCATAAAACGATCTTACACAAGACTAACCGGAAAAAAAAAAAAAAAAAAAAAGATTACCTGACACCAGCATCACCAACAACACCAATAGCCATACCAGCAGCCAAACCAGAAAGACCACAAGCAATACCAGATGAAAGATGAGCATATCCGTCAAAGAGATAATAAGACTTAGCCTTTGGATTAATTCCAGTAGAAATAATGACAGCAATAATAAGACCATAAATACCCAAAACTCCAGCCATAACAACTGGAACAATTGATTTCATAACCAATTCTGGTCTCATTACTCCCATTGATGCAACTCCTACACCACTTTTTGCTGTTCCATATGCTGCTCCCATACCTTTTACACACAAATCATCAAAATTAACACATACCCATCTCATAATTCTCAAAAAGATTCATACTTAATGATTGCATAACGGTAAAAGATCATTAAAATTATCACACACCCATCTCAGCATTGTTAAGAAGATTCAAACTTTATAATCACATAATGTTCAAAATAATCAAAATTAAGACATACCCATCTCAGAATTGTAAAAAAATTCCAACTTTATGATTAGGGTAAAAATCATAAAAATTAAAACATATCCATCTCATAATTCTTAAAAAATTCAAACCTCATAAGGTCAAAATCAACAAAATTAACACATACCCATCTCAGAATTGTTAAAAAGATTTAGGTTGTATGATCATATAATGGTAGATTTTGACAATCAAAGATGAAAAAAAGGGCTAAATTGTAATAAAATAAACATTTTAAGATTGTATTTTAGTAATGAGTGATGATTAATGGTGGAATTTGATTGAAATGATTGATTAATGATGACTTACAGGAGAAAATAAGAGCGGCAGCAGCTCCAAGGAAGCCGAAAAACGGCGCCGTTTCATCACCATTGAATACAGAAGACATGATTATCTGGGTTTGATCGGAAATTAGAAGGATTGTGTGATTGGATCTGGGAATTGACGAGGTGTAGAAGGAGAGAGAGGGGAATTTGGGAATGGCAAGGGTGTTTGCCTGATATATGAGGTCAGGGAGACGACTATTTTCTTTGATTAATTAACTTATCGTACTACTATCTCAATGAGCACAAAATATCCGTCGCAAGATCCGACCCGTCACAAGGGAGACCTATTGATCAATGAGATGGTCTTCTACTCCTATACCACTCTCGTATATTTTCGAGTTCTTTACGTATTTCATTTAATCTTGTTATTTTTGATTTTTTATATTTTTTTTTTTTTTTTAGAAACGAACAATTCATTAATAGAACGACATACGACACTTACAAAGAATAACTATAATCGAAAACAAATATAATGGAAACCAAAGAGAAATAACTTTCTTATAAACTAGGGATCTCAAAACAGCATCTGACAATTCGGCTCGTCCTATCATCGCTATCTTCATGTAGCTTTTGAGGGGATCCTTCGTTTGATTTATGAGATAAAATTTACCTCTAACTGGTTCCAAAGATTGTTGACAAATAAAGAACACGCTGCAAACCATCAACGAACTACTCTTGACCATATTACTGATAAAACTAAACCCATGAATAAATGGAAAAACCCCGAAATAAGGGACGGAAAAACGATTCTCACTAAAAGGGAGACTTTTATTGAATAAAAGATAGATATGCATACTATTGATTGAAATTTGAAACAATTTTGGGGCTTACCATCGATCGATTGATGATCGATGGGAGCCCCCTGTATATTTATTTTTTCAAGTTAGAGAAAGATTATCTGAATTTTGAGCTTTTTAAAAAATTCTTTTAACAAAGAAAAGATATCATTAATTAAAATTAATAATTTTATAATTAACGATAATCTATGAGAAACACGGTAAGGAATTCAAAAACAATCATTATAATCAACAAAGATAAGATTATTAATTTTTTTTTTATATTGTTGTCGGTAATCGACTTATATGAATTTGAGTTAGGGGTTGTTTGGTTACCCACTAAATAATGCAGGAACTTAAATTCATGTGAATTGCAAAATGGGTATGTTGTTTGGTTACCCCAATTCACATGAATTGGAAGTTCCCATGAATTCCAATTCCTCCACAATGGAGGAAGTTGCTTACCTAGGCCCCCTTAGGTAAGTTAGAATGCCTACATGAATTGCACTTCCTCCATGGCAACCAAACATATTTTTGTAATTCACATGAATTCCAAATTCACGTGTTTTATAACTTCCTAGGTAATACAAATTCCTATATGCAACCAAACGACCCCTTAGTCTCATACTTTTTATTATGTTCTTCCATATATGGCCTTTATTTATTTGCAAAATAATGTTGTTTCTTTAAAATCGGAAATAAAAATAAGTAGAACAAAAAGTCAAGTCTGAACTGAGGGAGTTAGTTAGGATTATTGTACAAAGTTAGTTAGGATTAGTTACTCTAGTAAGCTAAGGCGGTTTAACCACATTGTAAATTATCAATCCATACTATACAAACTTCGGAGAAATAATTATTCAATTGCTTCTCTCTTTAAAATAGTTCTTCAGAGAATCAGGGTGGTTTCAACAAGATGATGTGCAATCATTCAAAAACACACGCATACATTCACAGTAGTAGTTCATAGACTATACATCTGATATAGTACCTCTTATTGTTTATTTTATAAGTTTTATTTTAAAGTTTTTGAGTTCTGATTTAGTATAAAGTTTTTGAGCACATTTACTAAAATATTACACTAAAAAAATATAATATTGCTCAAAAACTATATTTATAAATGATAATATCTTTCGAGAAAAAAATGTGTATATCTTTCAAAAACTTCGCCTCGGCGACTACCGAGATACGTAATTAGCTAATACATTAATACAATACCATTTATACCATCTACAATAAGTGCGTAGCGATTCAACATTTCGAAAGATAGTAATATAGGAAGAACAAGTTTCCGTATTTGACTAGTAAAACCTCATTTGGATATAAATTCTAAAACAGGTATCACAAAGTGATCCCAAGAACATAAACGGAGGGAATTACATAGGCAAATGTAGCACTGTACTCTCAACCATCAGTATATACATGGAATGATAGCATATCGGTTGGAGGGATAATTGTCGAACTTCCGATGATACCATCTCTGTGTTTCTGCTGCTGCAAACGCGAGATTAGTAACCTGACACAGTCATCCCACAAAATTAGCACGAGAGTAAAGTCCACAATATCTGCACAAAGCTATTGTTTCGCAGTGAATCTTTTAAAAGACAGTCTCACATGTGAGACTGTAAGTGAATGGGTTAGTCTCACATGGAAAATCGTTTCATGTAAGTTTTTGAGATTCACGAATGCTACAAATAACAAAGAAGCGGTTACAAGAGTCATACCACAAATCCAAAGAGTAACCATACAGTCACATCCAGACCTCCGCTAGCAACAAGAAGACCACCATATATAACCTTCATGATTATTGGAACAATAGATTGGAACAATAGTCAATTAATTAGAACCACGGTGTCTGTAGGTCAATTTTTAAAAAATATACAAGCATGGTTCAGGCTTTCAGCTATTCATTTCGATTATTTTAGGGGATGAGAGAAGAGGATTACCATTTCAGCCAAATAATGTGCCGAAGAGACAAATTCGAACCAGTCACCAAGAGGAATTTTGTAATCATCAGCATTTCCCTTTTGTTCCCGAAGATTTCCCTGATTATAGATTAGAAACTCGACATTAGCGCTCATTTACCTTTCTGCACTACATATTCTCTTTGTACCCACCAATAGTTTACGTTTCCTTTTGCATCGTTTTTCATGAAAAGAAACACACAAGTGATCGGAGGAGGGTCTTGTCGCCATTTCCACCACACATCCACACAAAATCGCCTAAAAAAAAAAACAAAAGCTTAAACTATTGCTTGGGACATGACAAAATGGTTCAGGAGAGGGTAGTACTATGTTACTCTAGGTTGTTTGAATACCAATTTAGGGGGGAGGAGTAGGAGGACGGAGCGGAATAGAGCTATTGTGTTTTCCTTTCATTCTATGTTGAAAGGATTTTAGTTTGTATCAGAGGAGAAAACTGGATCCCTTCATTTCCCTCCATCCCGACTTCTTAGCCAACCAAAGTAAATTGTTCTCTTACTTTCCTTTCCCTTCATTCTCCCCCAAGTCCCTCCATTCAAACATGAGGCAACTCGTCATGTTATCCTGTGTACCCATGGAACGTACTGGATACTCAGAGACGTGATATAAGATTTGAACGCTTTACTTCCAAGACAAAAAATATGGATTTTCCATTAAAATATCGGGTCTGAGAATTGGAAAATCCTTGTGCCACGTACTAGTAATCAGTGTGAATAACACACATTACAAGTTCATCAATATGCTAGAGCCTAGACGGGAAAAAAAATAGTAGTATTATCTGCAGTAAACTCACCAGAATTACATGACAACGGCGCTGATGAAACCAACCCCAGAAGAAAATGACTACTCCAACCAATTGGCACCAGCCAAGCCTTAAAAGCGGCCTAAGATACTCTAGCCATTGAAAGTCAACAGGAGGCATCTGGTTCTTTCCTTTCACAATGAACTCAGAAAGTAGATTCACAACAAATGTAAATATCTCGGGCACAGAGTTGCAGCAAAGGGACAAAGGTGCCGCTGTATAAAAGCTATCTCGGAATGATCAAATGCACAAGGGAAAGTTAAGCCTAATGAAAGCAGAAACATTAAACATCATTTTAAATTTTTAACATATGGAAATTCGAGAAAGAAACAGGAATCTTACAAGAGGCCCGTTAAATAACCCATGATATGCATTCGAGCTGTACTCCTATAGTTAAACACATAGAGAGACTCATACAAGCGCCACAATACTTGAATTTCCATTAATAAAAGAAGCAGCACTGATTTCCAAACCCTGTAGCTGTGCTCTGGTGAAGGTGAAAGTGTTTTTTCGAGGGAGGAAATATGTGAACCTCCAATCAAGTAGCTTGCAACACCCGGATGAGATTTCGAATCGGAAACCAAAGACCCCAGCTTATGGGCATATACCCAAGTTGTGAGAAGCAATAATGATGTCCACACCACAGCCAACACATAAAAATGAGAGAAAAATCTCTGAGGAACAGTGAGCTTCTGCAATAGCATAAACACATGTTAGCAAACACTGAGTAAGCGACATGCGAACAGGACAACTCTGGATACGCACTTGTAGGACGGGAGCAAACAAAGACGCGCAGTTTTTTTTTCCCCAAATCTTTCCTATGTTAGAATTTTTAAAATTTGACTAGTAGGTGTGAAAATGGGGTTGACACAAACAAAGGATTTGGTTAACCTCTTTTCCTTCCCCTCCCCTCCTTTTCCCTCAAAATTCCTTCATCCAAACAAGGGGTTAATTTCTATCAACACGGTGATTTCCATCCATGAGTCCATGGTGCTGTAACAAATCACGACCAACATGTTTTCTATGTCTATGCACACTTGCTCAAACAACTAAATGAGCAAAACTGGAAGTCACATGCTTTCGAGAATAAAAGTACTAACATGGCCGCCTCCGTGCCAAAGCCATAGTGAAAAGATAAATCAATTCACCTTTTACACTCCAAAAACAAACTGAAAACATTTCCGCTAGCGTACAAGTTCATACCAACACTATTAATGTATGAAATTTCATTTTGCATCATTTATCTAATCATCATAGCCTGAAAAATTCCCTACTCATGAAGGAAAATCCCAACTTTCATCGTAGCATTGAAAGATTAACATTCTACCTTGACTCCATTCAAAAGCAAGAGTTTCATACGGTCCAACTACAGCCCAATCACTTGAGTTATAAACTTAAGTTACTTAACCAATCAAACAAAATACCCTAATACATAAGAAAATGCAAAATTTATCAATACATTCCGGATTCCCTTTGCTCATAATTTACCCTTTGATTGCGTGGAGAGATTTCGATGGAAAGGGAGGGCGATAATTTCCCTTGTTTGATCGGCTAACTGGGTTATAGGGAAAGGAAAGGATCCATTTTCTATCCTATTAGATTAAAATCCTCATAAGGTCTAGACTAAAATATTTTCATGAGCTTCTACAACAACTTGTTTATGACCAATCCTTGGACAGTAACACCATCAAAGAAACAATCTTTCACCTTCAAAGCGAAATAATGGCATTACACCAAAATAAATAAATAACTACCTTCATTCCAACTCCCATCATTTGCGAGAGGTATTTTAATCAAAGATAAACAAATAATTGGGACGGGGATCAATCAGATGAACATGGCAATATAACAGGGAGTGAATTTAACGAACCTAAAACATGCATAATAGTATACTCCCTTCGTCCCAATCATTTGTTTACCGTGTATTAAAATAAACCTCACAATGAATATAGAAGGTAAACAAATGACCGAGACGAAAATAGCGTAACAAAAAGGAGAGAAGAAGTAATTACAGTTAAAGGAGAAGAAGATTGAATGATCTTGCCACGGCCAGCAAAAACAAGAAGTGTATTATGGAGATAATTAAGAGGGTAAAATGGTAAACAAGCCATTAAAATTGGCAAAATTCCAGCTAACCATGCTACTCTTAGTAAACCCACTATCTCTAACTCCATTGTTATCATCTTAATACTCCAATCAAATTGTCAAAGATTTGGGGTTTCTGAAAAATATTCAAATTAAAAGATGTTTAAGAGTAAACCCTTTTGATTATAAGTCAATTGGAGATAGTAATTGAATATTGATGCTACATTTTGGGAAGACAAAATAATGGTAATCGTGATGATTTTTGTTGCGTTATCAACTTCTCAACTGATAACATCATTGTCTTTGAAGTGTTGGTGTTTTAGTATAGGCACACCAGTCACCCGGCCCAAAGTTGAAGTAACGTATACTCCCGTTATCTCATCTTAAATAAGACACTAGGTGTGAGGCCCGGTTACGTCCCTACTATCTTTATTTACCATTTAAAATTTATTTAATTTATTTTCTATGAAATATGATTCGCTAAATTTGCTTAACACATACATTTATAATTTATATCTTGAAATTATGATGAGATGTAAAATTAATCAACAAATTATGAGACACGTTCATCACTCCCGTTGTTAATATTATTACTTTCACTACATCCTATGTTAATACTATTACGTTCACTACTTTTTCGGTTATGGTTGTTTTTTTAACTACTCCTACTATTTTTACGGTTAATCCGTTAGTTTTGTCAAACTTGTTGTGAAATAAAGGGGGAAGAGAAATTGTAGAGAGAATGTAAGGGGACAAAACTGTATATTATTCCATTATGAGGGGTATATATACACATACAATGAGGGTAAAGTTTCCATAAGATAATATACTCTAGAATATTCTAAGATATGAACATCCATATAATAATATTTCATAACACTCCCCCTTGGATGTCCATTACTGAAGAAGATGACTCGTTAAAAACCTTACTAGAAAAACCCTATGGGAAAAACGCTAGAAAGGAAAAGAGTACAATAATCTTCAAACACGCATAATAATAGCTGCCTCGTCAAAACCTTTCCATGGAAAACTCAGTGGGACAAAACCATGGATAAGGAAAAACAGCACAATGCGTGTCAACCCCCCCTGATGATTACATAACTTGATGTGTCTTGAAATGAACCATGCTTTAACGTAACTTCTCGATAGTTGAATAAAATCTATTGTAGTTGATAAACTTGATATCTTCAAATCCTCGATAATTTCTATCTTCAAATTTCATTAGAACTCACAATCTGGGTGTAGTCATTTGTGATGACTCTTGGATCTTTATTTCAAATAATACTTCCACAATAGTGATAGAGAATTTCTCGATAGATGACATAATATTATATGTCAAGAATAATTCATCTTAATAATCATAGTGTATCAATGCGCTTATCGTGCTACCTCGTTAAAAACCTTGTTAGGAAAAACCCACTGGGACAAAAAAACCTAGTCGAAGGGAAAAAGAGTGTAACCATCATTCCTTAATTCCTCGTCTTAAGGAGAATCAATCCTATAATTATTGAATAATCATCCAATACCTTTGAGCCATTTTGTTTGCTAAACCATATATGTATGGATTGTCATTTTCATTGTAGATTTTCACTACATTATTCTAATCGTCATGGTACTTCTGGACCATAAACTTATTTCACATGTTTAATTAGCAAGAAGCTCATTCAAATCTAAATTCCAATATGCTCAAACTTCAGGTTGAGACATCAAGTAAACTCTACATGAGTTTAAGTATTCCATTTTGGAAATAATCACGAACTTTTCAATAGTGTCATAGAGGTTCATATATAATCATGAGTTCCCAAAACTCAATTAATCAAACATTAACATTTGATAATCGTTTATAAAAAGCTCCTATAAGGAGTAATCCTCGTTGGAGTATCTCATAAGATAACAGTTCTCCTTTTAAAATATTTATCAAAATATAACAATATAATTAATCATGTGCATGCATATGATATGTAACTAATTCTAAATAACATTCTAAAACAATGCAATAACTTATATAAAATAAAACTAATTAATATGCAAATGAACTTAATCTCTAAATACACATGATGATGACTCGATAATGCAAACTGTACAGTTTCTTTTTCAATATTCATAATTGCAATTGACTTTAAGTCAATGGATGGACTTCAGGTCCATGAGCTCATTCATAATCATTGATTATGTGTCGACAATAAAATTGGACTTATTTATAAGATCCCCATTATCTAGTCCATTAAATTCCGGGCGCAAATGCATATCGGTTCCCTAAATATATCGATATATAATTTAAACATCTCGCGATATTGTCAGTACTGAATCAGTGATATCTGAATATATTTGGTACCATTTCTTTTTTATATAGGCCATCTATTATCATTCAGATATCTATGTCACTTCCTGGACATCCAAATTTCTTTACTCCATAGGAGTACCAACTGCTCATGCTTGCCGTTTTCTTATTACTTGAAATATGTGAACCGATATGACTCTCACACTACATTCCACGTGTGGCTATTGTTCAATTTGACAAGAATCTAATTTTCATTACATATATTTTCTATGACTAATTTATAGCTCGCTATACCACATATAGGGCTAATCTGTCTATAATTAAATCATAGATTTTAATGTATGAACATATTTTGATAAGGTAATGAAAGTGGTATCATAATACATCTTCATAACCAAATGAATACCATCATTTCTAATTCCATAAACCTCTATTTGATGTATTTCATATTGAAAACAAACCACTGAACTTCAGGTCCAATTGAGGATAATATACTTGTTTGTTTTTACCAACTTTTTCTTATCATATATTCTCCCCCTAAGGTGGTAAAAACTATCTATACCAGATAGATTTAATGGGCAATAAATCATTATATCCACCTTAATTGTCTTATGCGGTTGGTTTTTCAATGTGCTGAATCACAATGCCCAATTTGGAGACTAACGATTCTATATAATAATCAAACTGTGATCTCCAATATCAAATATACTCAGTCTTCGTGTAATGTCTTGCCTTTAATAAATTTACACGAGAGAGTTTCAGCACTTATATTTTCCTTAGGATAAACTTCAGGTTTATCAAAACGGGTATAATAAGAACCCGGATGGCCTTACTATGTCACATCTGAATTATTTCATGTCAACTTTCTAAGAATCCGGCCTGATAAATGATGTGACATTGAACACAACAGGTGTCTCATATATGTAGGCAAGACTCGTCAATATCCTTCGGGGATCATGACTATATTACTCTTAAAAGTGAGATTGTCTCTCAAACATTCCATGACAATCTTGTATACTTCTGGTATACAACTTTTATTTATGGAACTTCTAGTCCAAAATAGGTAAAATGTAAAAACTTTGAACTTCAGGCTAAAGTATTGATAATAATAATAATAATATATACATATACTCACCACGGTCTAATGTGTGAAGTAACAATCGCAACACATTGTCAACAAATTAAATTATCGAAATATCTTAGATATTAAATTAATTGTATCGTAATTTAATGCATAATTGATAGATCGACTTGAAAATCATCATAATCATTATTTTGACCACATGTAGATAAATCATAATCTAATATTCTTCCATTACTTCACCATGTTACACAGTACCCACAAAATATAATAAATGCATACCAAATGATTTATACAATACTTCCTACTAAATAACTTAATCGAAAATTGTTGTGAAATCTAGCGTACCTTTATTAACAAGTCTCAATTAAGAGTATTGTTCTACTTAATCAGCTTAATAGCTAAACCCAACTAATAATGTATTGTTGTCGATTATTATTTACGTGTGGAGATTTTAAACTAGTGGTAATACATTATACCCAAGTATCCATCTTCTAACTAAGTCTATAAAGTTATTCAAGTTCTTGCTTTATCTTTTAAGGTATGGTTTCTACTCGTATTGAATTTCCAGTGTGTATGAGTCTCACTTGAATTTTCATGAGATATTGTCTTTTCATGATGAACGAATTTGGCTCAAATAAGGCCACGTCACTACGCTAATTTAAGACCGCATCATTAGACTTATTCTTATGTCATGTCCTCGACCTCTACTATAGGTAGAGTTTTTATGAAATGTCACATTCACTCTAGAGAATGGATCAAATTTCAAATTTCATTATAGTGTTCAACTTCAGGTGAACAAGAATCGGTTCAGAAATAAGTTACCCTTTAATAAAGACCGTTTTATTCATTTGAAACTCAAATGCGGCTAAAAATTGCAGCTGTGAACTTCTGGCCACTAACATTTACATGTGAACTTCTGACCACTTATATTTATACAATATGAATATATTGTATTGATGAAACGGTGTTAAATTATTACACATCTTTAAAACTTTGAACTATAGGCCAAAGTCATTATATGGACATATATTATTATCTTTATAAATTGAACTTTTGAAACTTCTGGTTCAAAATTATATGATATGTCCTTCTCAAAACTTGTTCACCATATACATGGAACTTAAATCCAATAATATAACATTAACATTACCAAGATAATAATTATATTAATTCAGAGTCGGTGATGCATCAAAAGTACAAAACCATGGTTAAATAGAAACACAACTAGTTTTAAACCCGTGCAAAATTGCACGGGTATGTATTTGGGTCAGTATTAATGTTTTTTTATGTATATTTGTTTTTGCATTTCTATTGTACTTATCTAGTTGGTCTAAATCTACGATCTACATAATTTATGTTTAAATTTGTTAAAAACACGTGTTCACATACACTGGTTTATAAGGAAATAACGTAATCTACTCTTGTAAATAAAAATTGCATACATAAAAAACTTTACATCCGGATAAAAGAAATATAATCTAGTATAATCAACTTTAACATATGTATGTAATTCATTTGCGTTTTATGTTCGATCCCGTCTATAAATGTTATTTCTTCTTGAATTTATGTAATTTTATTATTATGTAGTTTTGTTTTAAAAATTATGTAATTCAATTTCATTTACTCGCATTTGTAATTCATTCTGCGTATATATTATTAAAATTATTTACACGAAATGTATAAAAGTATTTCATAATATTAATTCATACAATTTTTTCATAATATTATTTCATAGAATTGGTTGTAAGACGGAATTTATCGCATGTATGAAAAGGCGGAAATGTGAAGAAATAAGTACATTGCACACTCACGGGTCCCACCATAACATGAATTTCCAAAAAAAAGAAAAAAAAAAAGAAAACTGCATTAATGACGTGGCGCGCTGAGGATTGAGTATTGTCTTTTGTATTAATATAGATAAGATTTATTAGGAGTGACGTGCCACGATTTCCATTATACAAATAATTAGGTAAATACAATTTGATATATAAATAATGGATTAGGACAGGCAAAACAAATGCAATACATAGACGGCTTAAACATATACTGCTATAGTGCTATTAAATCAAACAAGTTTGGATCTCTTGATTAAATTATAGTACTTAGGTGATTTCAATTCTAAGGTAATTAATAAAAACTTCTGGTAATGAATGTATAATTATCTTTTCACTGATCAAAACCAATATATCCATGTCATCTATTTTGCTATTTGCTATTAAAAAAAAAGTACGATTATATGTTTGGTAAGATTTTCCCAAACTTTTCTCGCTTTTATTCATAACTAGTTTCGTGGCCGGTGAATTTCACGGGATATTTTGTTTTTAGTGTGGTGTTTTTAGTGTTTCTAGTAATTGAGACTTTATAAAATATCAAATCACATAGTAAGATTACCTCATGAATAATTCATGATAGATCGTGTACTAAAAATACGGGCATTGACATGTTAACATAAAGATCAAAGTCAATAAATTAAAGAGTGGTATTTTTTCAAAGGTAAAATGATGAAAAAAATCAACAAATACCAAAATAAAAAATACAGTTGAAAAAAAAAACTAAAAAACTATTACTCATTCACGTTGATGTCGTCAATCTTACACTTAGTTTTTATATATAGTTCTTTGAATCGTCCCTATAAAAAAGTAACTCGGTAATTAGTGCGAATTAACCAACAAAACAGTGGAGTTTGTTTTATACAATATTATCGTTATTAACTTAAACTTCCTCTTAAATAGAGAAAGAAAGAGGGAATATGAATGAAGTCTTAGCAGAGATGTAAGTAGGTTAACCTTTGAATAGGTCAACACCATAAATCTTGGTAGACCCTAAATGAGAACAAAACAAATACGAAGTACATATGAAGTTGAAAAATGTGATCAAAACTTCATACCAATGGAACTTGCACTAAAAAAGAAATAAATTAGTTAATAATCTAAAACCTTAATACATTTACCTTAATTGGAATAGAATCATAGGAAAATTAGTGACACATTTAGTTCTACTAACAATAGGGATGAGAAAAATTTTGGTTTATAAATTTTGTCTTCCAACAAAAATATATAAATAATTGAGGATGCGTTTATGACTTTTGAGCATCATTTTTTCATTATTATCAAATTTAATATAAGGATAAATATGAATCAAGGTTCATGACTTTTGAGTTTTGAGCATCATTTTTTTCATTATTATGAAATTTAATATAAACATAAATAAGGAGTAAGAAGAAATGGAATGTATAAGGTTTGCTTGATTACTAATAATTAATTTATTTTTATTTTTTACAAAATCTACTTTATACAAGAGTGGTTTAAGATATTATCGTATGTAATTAAATATGACATAGATTATGGTAGATAGTTTGGCTTGCCTTTTATTAGATTTATAGATTATAGATTTTTTATTTAGATTATAGAGTTATAGATTTTTCTCAGTATTATGAAGTCTAATATAGACATAAATATGGTGTAAAGAGAAATGGAATGTGAAAAGTTTGCTTTATTATTATTATTATTATTATTATTATTATTATTATTATTATTATTATTATTATTATTATTATTATTATTATTATTATTATTATTATTATTATTATTATTATTATTATTATTATTATTATTATTATTATTATTATTATTATTATTATTATTATTATTATTATTATTATTATTATTATTATTATTATTATTATTATTATTATTATTATTATTATTATTATTATTATTATTATTATTATTATTATTATTATTATTATTATTATTATTATTATTATTATTATTATTATTATTATTATTATTATTATTATTATTTTACACAATCTACTTTGCTTGAGAATGGTTTAGAAATTATCTTCCGAAATTAAAACATGACATGCAGAATAATAATGGTAGATAGTATCGCTTGCTTTTTAATTATCTTATGGAATTAAAGTTAAATAAATAGGTAGATTAATAACCAAATTTATGAGGGGAAAATAAAGAGTTTATATTTGTTTTTTAGTGATTGCAACTACTATTTTTTTTTATTTTTTTTGGTACTTATAAGCATGTGACAATTTTGGAGATAATTAATTCTTTAATACATAGTTTTGCCTTTTTATAATATTGTATAAAAATAAATAATTAAGTAATTAATATAAATGAATTAGTGTTAACCTCTATAAAAATGCCATGTGAATTAAAATTAAATGTTTTAAGTAGCCTTTTAATTATATTGTATAGATAGATTTTACCTCAGTTTCGTGCCTTTTGTATTTCTTCCCTCTTCAGATTACCCACGTGATGCTTTGTCTTATCTGCATTCACATAAATTTCACGATGCTTTAAAATTCATATAAAAAATATATTGACCAAGAGGTAAAACATCAAGATGGCAAAAACTTCACAAACGAATCAACATTGTCACATATAAATCATTGAAATTATTAAACCAAATGGAAAACATACATGAATTTAAATATAAATCAAAGGATTTATAAAACCAATAACATAACAAATTAAAATATACTTTATTGGACATAACAACAACAATACTCAATAATAATACCCAATATAATCAAATAAATAAATTAAACCATTAACACTACAACAAATAAGGTAATTGGCGACCATATAAGGCGACTGAGAACAGTCGCCATTAACAATAAAGCGACTAAGGCCCGTCGCCCGCACTTCGTAGCTAGGTTTAGTCGCTTTTGGCGACAGGACTTCGTCGCCAATTTTGGCGACTGGATTTTTTTAAAGCGGGCGACTGAAACTCGTCGCCAAAATTGGCGACTGTGTTGCGTCGCCAATTTAGCGACTGTCATCAGTCGCTATTTTTCAAGCCACGTCACCTCCATTTCTTCAGGATTGGCGACTGTTTTTAGTCGCCATTTTGGCGACTGTTTTTGGTCGCCATTTTGGCGAC
Organism: Silene latifolia; assembly: GCF_048544455.1. Taxonomy (NCBI): domain Eukaryota; kingdom Viridiplantae; phylum Streptophyta; class Magnoliopsida; order Caryophyllales; family Caryophyllaceae; genus Silene; species Silene latifolia. The sequence continues at coordinate 22,940,878 of NC_133534.1, forward strand.
TGATTTCCGTCGCCAAATGCACTGTTCCCCGTCGCCAATGACCCTAAAATTAATTCATGATCAGAAACTTAGCGACGGTTTCCCGTCGCCAATTGCCCAGTATCCGTCGCCAAATTTACATTTTTTTTAGCCTAAAAATCGTTTTTGACCTAGCCAAATACGTAAAAAACGCAAATAAACCAACACTTCCAGCGAGAGAACACATGGGAAGCCAACACAACCAAACTTGATAAAGAAAATCATGTTCCATACACACAACTACGAGTTCTACGAGTTTTGGTCATCTAACATTATCCGGGAATAACATGTTCTCTAAAAAACTACATAACAGGGAAACTTGCTCCCGCTCCACTACCACCTCCATAATTAGGATCTCTAGGATCCTTTGGTTGCGGGCGCCACCCAGTGTTGCAATTGGCGAAGAAGGAGTTCATCCGTTCCATTTCCTCCTTCATCCTCCGAATTTCATCATCTCTCTCGGCATCCCGCCTCTCCCTCTCGGCATCCTGCCTCTCCCTGGCGGCTAATTGAGCTTGGAGCACACTTACGACACTTGGGGTATAAGGTTGTTGTTGGGAGGAAATTGACCCTCTTCTTCTTGCAGGAGGGTAGAAAATCTCCTTTGCCGACCCGGCTCCATACACATCTCCTCTTTGGAACCCCTCAACAAGATCAAACCATAGCTCATTGTCATCAATTTCCGGGTTGTTCTTCCTACGGACAAGGAATTGTTCCTAAAAAATTGATAAAACATTAATGGTTAGAGGTTACTTATTTAAAAATTGATAAAACATATACTTTAAAAAGCTAAGAAATTTTTATTTTTTGACACTTACATATAACTGTTGATCTTTTTCCTTCGCGAAGATCAACTTGCCCTTGCTTGTCTTCTTTGCGTGAGTGTCAACAAAGAGATCAACAATCGTGGGTACCTTGCCCTTATTCTTCTTGGTCTTCCGGAAAAAAAAAAGGAAATTGTCACTCAAACATGATAATTAATGAGACTAATTAAATTAGAAGACTATTAAATTAAAAGCTAAGACAAATAACTTACATCTAACACCACACGATCATGAAAAGATTGAGACCCTCCATAATGAGTAGGCTCAACTTCCGCGTCCTTATCTCCTCCTTTCATGTTGATCTTGTTCCGGGCCGATGCTTCCTTGAACTCAGGACTATTCCGGTACTTGGTAAATTCCTCATATGACGAACCCGTAATCAATAAAATAACAATTATTAATTAATATATTTTCAAAATATGTAATGAATTTTAACTAATTACGGGTATTAAAAGAAACTAAATACCTTTCATGAAAGATGGCGCCTTCTTCCTCTTAGACACCTTATACATGTTGTCCCTTAGCCTCTTCTTGCCAATGTCATTATACCTTTGCCAAACTAGGCGCTCAAGATCGGTTGGCCAATAGAACACACGCTACAAAAAGTAAACACATAGATGAGAAACAAATTAATAATAAGGTAAAAAGAATAAATAAATTATATTTAATAATATATATTTTATAAATAGATACCCGGAAGTTGTTGAACCACATCTCCTTATCTTCATCACTAGCGTTACTCCAACAAGTAATGCCGTGTGTCATGTTCTCTTGGGTGCTATTAGTCACACCACGAACAACTGTTTGACTTCTAAACCTGAAATCAAACATGTTAAAAACATAATTATATAGGAAAAAAAATAATGTATAATTAACATATGTCTAAAAAAAGTCATTTATTACTAAATAAAAAAATTACAAAATAGAATGAATAAAAAATTACCAAAGACCATTCGGATCAAGGATCATCCTGCCGTCAGTATGTCGGGGTATATCAATCTCCTCCTCCTCCTCCTCACTCACCTCCGTAGTAGAACGGTCAACGTCCTCCTCCTGCTCTCGGGAGCTACTACCTCCCTCACTATAGCCTCCGCGCTGCCTACCTCCTCCACGAGCCATGTGTACTACAATTGAATAAAAAATGTTAGCAAATATTACAGGATAATTATTATAAGATACAAAAAAATAAAACCTAATAAACAGGTATAAAAGAAAAAATAAAACGCTAATAATTGTTTCCAAATTTTGATATGTATACTTTCAATACCTTCTCTTACTCATCATCATCATCATCCTCATCATCTTCTTCTTCTTCTTCTTCTTCTTCTTCTTCTTCTTCTTCTTCTTCTTCTTCTTCTTCTTCTTCTTCTTCCTCTTCCTCCTCCTCTTCTTCTTCTTCCCCCTCTTCTATCCCATCCCTCTCCTTATCATTCTCTTCTTCTTCCTCTTCTAACTCATCCTCCGCTTCTATCTCATTTGCATAAATAATTTCATCATGATCAACTGGGACAAACTGTTTTCGATACAACCTCTTCTTGGAAAAAAGATGTATCAACTTTCGATCGTGCCTTTGTTTTAAAAATGGCCCACCATTGCTTTTGTTGTCTATCATTACTTGTGCTCGGAAGAGATGCAAAATAAACTTGATGAGCTTGTTGTGCAAGTATAAATGGGTCATATTGAGAGTAGGTTCGAGTATGATTCACTTCCACGAGTTTGTAACGATCATGGACTCTCGTTCCAGCTACGGAATTATCCCTCCATTGAATCTTGAATAAGACGGTTTTATAACTCCGATCCCGGCCATTGTAGCACAACTCAAAGATATCCTCTAATATGCCATAATATTCATTGCCATCAAGAGAAGAAATAGTAACGCCGTAGTTGCATTTAGCCTTACTTTTGCCATAGTCAAATGTTTGAAACTTAAACCCATTAATTGAATATCGATTCCACGTCACAACCTTTCGAGAAGGACCCAAAGCCAAGCTTCTTATCACATCATCTTGAATATTTAGCTTACATACATGCTTCCGAAACCAGGCTGGAAATTGATCCTCATGCTTATGCCAAACATCCTCTCTGTTCACATTAGGGTGTTCTTTAATGAAATCTGTCACAAATTGAGCTTCATATGGCTCCAAAACCTCACAATTAGATAGCACATAAAGGTGGGCACGGTTATACTCCTTGTCATCCAGAAATCTTGTTCCCCCAGCTGATGAACACCCTATTTCATCCTGCATTTGGAAACACTTGGGTATACTTGTGTCTAGTTCATCCGCTTCATCAATATTCAAGTATTTTGCTTTGGTCTCAATATGTTTTTCAAAATAAAGAGAGCAAAAATTGGCAATCTCTTCCGTTAGGTAGGCATTGCATATAGAACCTTCCACACGAGCTTTATTACCAATTTTTTCTTCAAATGATTAAGAAACCTTTCGAAAGGATACATCCACCTATATTGGACGGGTCCACCAACTTTAGCTTCATATGGCAAATGGATAGGTAGATTCTCCATCGAATTGAAAAAAGAAGGCGGAAATATCATCTCAAGTTTACACAAAATTTCTGGTATTTGGTCTTCTAAACGACTCATGTCCTCAACTGATATCGTGGAGGAACATAAATCTCTAAAAAATTGACTTATTTCAGAATCGCATTCCAAATCGTAGTCGGGAGTAAATTTTTAAAAGCCACGGGTAATAAGCGCTCCATGAAAATATGACAATCATGACTTTTCAACCCTTTCAACTTCAGTTCCTTCAAATCAACACAACGGCTCAAATCGGATGCATATCCATCGGGAAACTTCAAGTTTCCTATCCAATCGCACAATACCTTTCTTTGAGCTTTGTCAAGAGTAAATATGGCTTTTGGTTTAGCCCCATCCTTACGAATATGAAGTTTAGGACGATCACAAAATTTCTTCAATTCTATTCTTGAATTAATATCATCACGTGTCTTTCCTTTTACATCCATAATCGTATGAATAAGTAACTCAAAGAAGTTCTTCTCTATGTGCATCACATCCAAATTGTGTCCGATCAACATTGTTTTCCAAAGAGGGAAGCTCCCAAAAAATACTTCTTTTAAACCAACCATTTTTTTTCTTTTTCAACTCTTTAAACTCTTCTTCAGTCCCATCGACAGTTGTTGGCAAATCACGTACAACCTCCCATATCTCATCCCCTTGGAGTTGAACCGGAGCATTGTCACGCACCTCCTTATACCTTTTAAGAAAGATTTCTTATTCTCTCTATGAATATGTCCATCCGGTAAGAAACATCTATGACAATCAAACCAACTAATTTTTTTGGAATTAGGAAGATAAAATGCTTTACTCCTATCCATGCAATAAGGACATGCCTTTCACCCAGCGGTTGCCCATCCTGATAGCATACCATATGCGGGAAAATCATTTATAGTCCATAACAATGAAGCTCTTAGTTGGAAATTTTGCTTCTTCGACACATCAAATGTTTCTACACCATCTTCCCACAAATACTTCAGTTCCTCCACCAACGGTTGTAAATAAATATCCAGATGGTTTTTTGGGTTATCAGGATCGGGAATAAGTAAAGAGAGGAAAATAAATTGTCTTTTCAGACAAAGCCAAGGAGGTAAGTTGTACGGCGTGGTCATTACGGGCCAACACGAGTAGTTTCTACCAAACTGACCAAAAGGGTCAAACCCATCCGTACACAAGCCAAGTCTCACATTGCGAGGTTCCTCGGCAAAATCGGGATATAACCTATCAAAACGCTTCCACTCCTCCCCGTCACTCGGATGACACATCTTTCCTGGTGTACGAGGAGTTTCTTTGTGCCATCTCATTTGGTTGGCAAGATTTTTCGTGGCATACATTCTTTGAAGTTTAGGAGCTAATGGAAAATAAATTAATGTGTTTTCTGATATTGGTTTCTTTCTCTTTCCACTCCTTTTATTACCCTTCTTCCCCTTCAAAACAATATTTCCTTCACTTGTCTCATATCTATCCCTTTGACATTTCTTACATTTGTCAAGCAAAGCATCATCTTTCCAAAAAGCATACATCCTTTAGGACATGCATCAATCTTTTCATGTGGAAGTTGAAGACCTTTGACCACTTTCTTGGTATTATAGAAATTTCGGGTCATAACATTATTATCGGGTATAACATCCTCAACCAACGTAGCAATACTATCAACGGCTTTAAATGGCATATTATACTCACATTTTAAAGAAACTATCATGGATGCAACTTGTAACAATGTCATTCTACTCCCCTCATATAAGGTTTTTTCGGAAGCACTTAGCATGTCAAAAAAGGCTTTTGCTCTTGGGTTTGGTTGTTCTTCATCAATCATTGGTACACGGTCGTCATTAATGAAATCATTAGACTGAAAGGCATCAAGTACCATTTCTCTATATGGGTTCTCATTTTGTTGGATTTGAGGCTTTTCGGGATAATATTTTTCTCCATGGGAGATCCAATTGTAGTAGTTTGGAAAAAAACCATTTGTAACAAGATGTTCTTCTACTTCAATGTCAAATAAATATTTTAAGTTTTTACATTTAGTACAAGGACACCTAAGTTTATGTTGTTCCAAATCATATGAATCTTGACATCTAGCAAATTCAATAAATCCACGAACTCCCTTTACAAATCTAGCGATAGGACGTTTCTTCTTATCTACTCTTTCTTCGTACATCCAGCTACGTTCAGATCTCTTCATTTTAATCTATAAGCAATATATAGCAAACTAACCATTTTAAATAATAATATTTAATTTCAACAAAAAAAGCAATGGTTATCTCATCCTCCATTTTATGCTAATTTCAAGATTTCAATTGGGTCCTTATCACTCCAACCTAAACCCATCTATGTACGTTTCAAGTCACTAGCAAACACACATTTGTGAATTATTAATGAGAAAAAAATTCGGCAATTCCCCTTAGTTCTCCAAATACACAATGTGGAAAAGATACATATTCCACATATGTATTCAGAGAACATTGGAGAAATTTGCAACCAAATTCTTTTCTCATTAATAAAATCACAACTATGTGTTTACTACCTAAGTGACTTGAACGTACAAAACGATCCCAAAATGGGGACTATTCAAGAATTGCTCCTAATGAGTAATTCTTGAACGGTTACTAGGTCATTATATATTAAACAAGTTGTCAAAATTATAAGGCAAATTTATACAATCCCCTAATCAAATGACATTACTAATTTAACAAATTTATACATCATGCTCATTCTAACTTAATTTCGTTAATTATAAGGCAAATTTATACAATCCTAACATTATACTACCTTCATAAAACTATACTACCTTCAACAATACTACTTCAATATTACTAAAACTAAGTTACTACCTTCAATAATACTAATATTATCAAGATAACCTTCAATTACATCCCCTAATCAAATCACATTACTAATTTAACAAAAACCCCAATTTCTAACCCTAACTCAAATTAATTAACAAAAATGCTAATTAAATTACAACTACATACATTAATAAGCATCACTAATGTATAAATTACAACTAGATACTAAATAAGCATCACAACTTAAACAAAATATGAAGGATTGAAGTAATTAAATCAATTTGAGTCGAAAACAAACCTTTATTAAAAAGAAAAACAAAGGGTCGGTAGTGATGTGGTGATGTGGTGTGCGGATGGCGGCGGCGAGTGATGGCGTCCGGTGGTCGTTGTAGTTGGTGGTGGTGGCGTCGGAACTCTTGGCGATTTTTTTTTGTTTTTTGTTTTGTTGATAGATAGAATGAATGAGGGAGACGGGGTGAAGAATCTGGCAAAAAAAAAGTAACAGGCTATTGGCGACCGTTTTTGGTCGCCAAATTGGCGACGGGTGTTGGTCGCCAAATTTGGCGACTGATTTCGGTCGCCAAATTGGATATTATTCGGTCGCCCTAGGATTTCATACGGATTTTTGGATAAAAAGCTATAGTCGCCAAATTGGCGACGGGTATTGGTCGCCCGAGTTTTTTTTTCTGTCGCCAAATTGGCGACTGTAGCATGTCTGTCGCCTTTGGCTTGTTTTCTTGTAGTGTAAATATAATCCACAACTTAGAAACTCATGGGCAAATGAGCAATAGATTTTAAATAAATATTGTGAATAGAAACTATCATAGGTATTATAGGTTTTACAGCCATCACACAACCACAGATTCCCATATTTTATTTTTATTTTTAATTTATTTTGTAGTATTATTAAATTAGATAATTGATTGCTGAGTAACTCAAGAGGTGAATTAAATAAGGAAAAATGTTAATGAAAATTATGGGCATTAAGTAGTATAAAGAAATCTAATCAATTTATTAACATATTATATTACAAAAATTAATTAGATAGGAAGAAATTTTAATTAATTTGATATGTTTTAATCAATTTATTATAATGTTTAATTAAAAAAATGAATTAAATAGGAAAAAGTGTTAATAAAAATGGTGGGTGCATGTTAAGTAATATGAAAAGTTTTAATTTATTAACATGTTTTATTACCAAAATTTCAATTAAAATGTCAATTTAAATTATAAATTATGACATTTATTAACATGTTTTTATCACAAAAGTTCAATTAAAATGTCAATATTGATTATAAATTATGAAATTTTGATGTAAATTTGTAAGAGTTACATAAATTAAATTAATTTATAGAAAAATGAATTAAATCTATAAAATAAGACAATTACGTGGCAATGAGTTTTGATGCTCACATTTACGCGGCATTTACATGGCATTTTTGTATCCTACGTGGCTTTGTCTACGTGGCGTTTATTAATCATTTTAGGGTAGCCTTTTAATTATATTTTATAGATAATGGAAGATGTAAATTTGATTCTAATCATCGACATTAGTTATCCAATCGAAGTAAAAGCACTAAATTGTATTTAAATTTGTAAACCACAAACTACTCGCAAAAGCTATGATGAGAAAAACATACCTGAATCGGTTAAAGATAATAAAATAAGATATGATATGAACCTCCTTTATTATATCTGTATATATAATATTGATGAATGTCGTTTTCTTTTCCATTGACCCAATTGGTTAGAGTTTTGTACTGATAACGTGTTGTGAAATAAAGGGGGAAGAGAAATTGTAGAGAGAAGGTAATGGGACATAACTGTATATTATTCCATTATGAGGGGACTGAGGGGTATATATACACATACAAGAGGGTAAAGTTTCCATAAGATAATATACTCTAGAATATTCTAAGATATGGACATCCATATAATAATATATCATAACAAAACTCATATAATTAAATAAATTAATATTTTTCTAAAATCGAATTGTTAATTAATTTTTCATACTCTCTCCGCTGTTTCTATTGTTACTTTTTTTTTTTGATGACGAGGAGGTTGAGTCCCTCCCGGGCCCATGCATTCCCGCACCACCACATGGACCATGTAAGCCACCCCATTCGGGGGCTGCAGTGGCCAAGTGATCATCGCCCCAGCTGGTAGTTGAACCTGAGACCTCTCAACTCCTGCATTTCTACAAGCTTCAAGGTTTAACCCAGCTACCACTGGACTAACACCACTTGGTTTCTATTGTTACTTTCATTGCATATGTTGTGACTACTATTACTTTCACTACTCCTACCGTCATTATTTTTTTCTTTCATTACTCCCGCATTTATTACTGTTAATTTCACTACTCCCGTTGTTGAGAGTATGACTTTCACTACTGTTGCTATTATTGTTGCCTTTACTACTCACATGAGTGGTTACTATCATATTAGTTGATGATTATATAGTTGTATTAAAGTTTTATACTTAAATAAATCTGAAATATTAAATTAGAATATTATTTAAGAGCAATCATTATTATTTACTAACTAAATTACAAATTTAATGAATTATGAGAATATTATATTTTTTGGAAATCTAAAATGATTTATTTACCTTTTAATAGTTTCCAAAATATAACGACTTATATTATATTTGTCTATGTTAAATAATTTACATCTTTATACTAATTCATACCATAAGTAGGGCCTGTTTATTTAAGGAAACTCACCATATTCTGGTATTCTTTAAATTTATACTTCAACCAAAACTATATAATATTTACATTGAAATCCCTTTTTCAGGTCCATCACACGGCGCTAGCGATTAAAAACTATATAGTATAATTAATTTGTATTGATTTATTTAATTACATTGAATTTCCTCGGTTTCTGGAATTAATATATAGTATTGATGGCAGACGGATCAATTGTGTTGGGATCGAGCAGGGTCAGTTCAGGTCTTTCAGTAATTTCGGGTTAATTCGGCCGGGTCGGGTCATTTCAAGTTTCAGGTCTTTTTTGGGTTTGTTGGTCGGGTCTGTTTCGGGTCAAGTAGGTCGGGTTATTTCGGGTCGGCTCATTTTTGGGTTAATGAATAAGGGAGAAAAAGTCATTTCAAGTCTTATCGGTTTAATTAGAGTTATGTTTTGTCGGGTCATTTTGGGGTTGGGTGGTTTCAGATTGGGTCACTTTCGGGTCGGGCCAGCTATGCGTCAAAAAAGCTCAACTCATGTTCGGGTCGGGTCAATTCGGGTTTTCGGGTCATATTCGGGTGATGTAGTTCGGGTCAATTTCGGGTCTCGGGTCAGCCTTTTCTGGTCGGGTCAATCGGGTCGGGTTGCTTTTCCTAGGTCTAATCTTAAGTAACCGTTCTAGTTAATAGTGTACACTTGCTTTATTTATCTTTCACAAAATAAAGCAAAGATAAACTATTTATGTGGATGGAGAAAGTATAACATTTTATTTTAATTAAAAAAGGAGTTGCTAAATCCGTACATTTTTAAGCATTATTCCAAGTCTACCCCTTTCATTTCCTACCTTCACCAAGAGATATAAAACAAAAACCCTAAAAAATAAGAAATTTGCCACCCAAATATGCCCCGATGGACCACCACCGTCCCTCACCCCCAAATGTTTCCACCCACTAACTGCCCCTCCAGCCGCTCCACCAACCGGTCGGCGACGGTGAACGACGAAGGCCGCCGACGACGAAGCATTATTCAAAGTAAGGTCGACAATGGAGAAGAGAGAAGGCGTTTGGATCAACGACGTTCGTGGGTCGACATATGACTAGGTAGACGGCGTGGGTAGAGTGGTCGACGGCGTGGGTAGAGTGGTCGAGGCTGGGTGAGTGGGTCAAGGCTAGGGGAAGGACGGCCGGAGGAAGAGGGAGAGGAGGGTAGGCAGGGGCCAGGGGGTGCCGGGGGTGGGATTGGAATTGGGATTGGGATTGAGATTGAGATTGAGTATTTTTAGTTACTTTATTTATTTATTTATGGGATATTATCTCGTGTATCCCTCAAGCTTTTCATTTTCTAAGATGTACACCTATTTTCTTGCAAAAACACTTTGACCGTCAATTACTCTTGACTACAAATTCAGAATATGATAAACTTTTTTTTTTCAAATTGACCGTCTTTAAGAGGTCTTCAGTTTGAAAAAGAATTCACCGACGTCTTAACTCGTAGTCGGGAATTATGATCGGTCAAAATTTATTCGTTAAAAAAGCTTTGACCAACCATAACTACAGGCTAGGAGTTCAAAAATCGGTGATTTTTTTTTTCAAATTCGAGGCCTTGACGAGATATTTGGTTTGAAAAAAAAAACATTACCGTTTTCTGAAATCGTAACATAGAATTATTATCGGTCAAAGTGTTTTTGTGCAAAATGAGGGGTACACCTTTAGAAAATGAAAAAGTTCATAGGTACATGAGAGAATTATTATTTTTTAAGATAAAGGGTAGTAATGGAAAAAAAGAAAAATATACAGGATATAGCAAAATAATGTGTAAGATTTAGCAATTGCGTTAAAAAAGGTACTTCTGTAGGTGTTTCCAATCTTCCACGTTGTGTCTGGTCCTGATTTTTTTTATAATAATAAGAGAATTTGCGGTCGCTATTTTTATTGTGTATTGCATATTACTTTTAGAAAGACTCAAACCTAAGACTACAGTGAATTTCACTCGATTTTTAACTGTTAAACTCCAAAATTACAAACAAAAAAGTAGATTTAGAAAACTGTTATTATATCTTCTTTTACACAAAAAAGTTACTCCCTCTAATTCTTAAGAATTGTCCCATATATATTCTCTTTCTTTAACCTTTTTAGAATAATTGTCTCATTTCCGTTTTAAACATGTTTTTGTTAGTAAGATTCACCCTACTTTATTGGCGAGACCCCATCAACCATTCAGAAGTCATAACCTTAATTTTTGTGCAAAAAGAAAATAGAGCATTTTCAAAGAATTAGAGGCAGTACTCCGTATATAATTTATTTCGAAAAACGATAAAATAATAATTGTTGGTTATTACATATACTACCTGGCAAGATAGGTCGGGTTCAGGTCAGATCAGTTCGATTCAGGTACTTTCGGGTTTACAAGAGTTCGAGTAAGATCGGGACGGGTCGGGCTGGGTCATGTCAGGTTCAGATTATGTTCTGGTCAACTATTATCAAGTTCTTTATGTATAATAATAAGTTTGTAACAATAAACATTCGGGTATGTAAGGTAATATCGGGCCAAGTCAATACGCTCGGGTCTTGAGTTTGAGTGTTAGGTGGGGTTATTGGGTCGGGTCAATTATATCAGGTCTACTACGGAGTAGTAAAGCTAGTATTTCAAGGAACCGATGAACATAATATTAGGAAAATAAGTATTAAACGTCAATGCAGAAGAAGAAGGGTGGTTGTGTCTTCTAGGGCTGGTCAATACATGCGGACCAACCCGGCCAACCCGTACCCGGCATTCCCTGCCCGTGTTTAACCCAGCTCAACCCGCCCCTTGCTTCCGGCCGATTCCAGGTCCACTCCCACCAGGCCCGGCCCGACCTGCCCTCAACCTGCTCCTCAAACCTACCTTAGGCCGGTTCCGGGTCAACTCCCACCAGGCCCGGCCCACCCCGACCCCTATCTCAGACCGGTTCTGGTCCACTTAGCCATGCCCGATCCGTCTTCAGTTCAGCCCAGCTCGGCCTGCTAGTTGGAACACCCTTAGTGTCCGCCGACCAAATGTCAAATGATTCAGAATCTAGTGTAAATTATTCAGTATTTGGACGCCATAGGCCCATAGAGCAAATAATAGTTATCCAAATATTTTGTGGATAAAAAATACATCCTCCATGTTATTGAAAAGTCTGATGGATACTACTAACTACCAAGTACTCCATAGTAGACAAGCACTTGTGAATAAAGCACAAATTCACAAAAGTACCAACGTTGGCTTTTTCAACCATTTCGTTCTTGGTTCTTCTGGCCCTTTATAGATTTGCGCCGTTGCATCCTAGTGTACGGCTTAAGTGCTCGGTCAACTAATATGCACTTCATAATCATACCTATATAAAAGCATCAACATATACTTAATAGTATCATTCATATCTAGACAAAAATCAAAGTGACTAAAACAATACTTCAGTGAAAGGTTTGCACGCATACATGGAAAATACTATGAAAGTTACACTAATCGATACACGACATGTCGTAGTTGATGCAAATGAGTTTAAATCCGTAGTTCAACGTCTAACAGGAAAGAATTCTTCTGTTACATGGATTGAATCGAACTTTGCAGAGACTTCATGTACCTCATCTTCGCGCAAGGAACTGAAGAGTAAGCAAGAAGCTCCTATCAAAGACGATATGGTACGAGCACAAACACGGAATAATGGTAAATCGAATGTTGTGAACCAAAGCCGTTATTTTTCATTAGGGAATAAGAATGAAGGCAATGGCAAGAGTTGGGTTGGTGAGTGTAATGTCCTTGAAAGTAGTCATGTTAATATACAAAATGAGGTATCAATTGCAGAGCTTGATCAAATGTTAGAAGATCTTCCACTCATTGAAGAATTAGAATATTTTTCCCCTAATTTGCCATACTATTGAAGTATTTAGCGGGTAGTGTCTTCAATTTTGTTAACTACATACATTCTTATCCATCACTCTATCACCAGCTCCTAGACTATACAACTGGATGTACAATGTTATTATACATCAAAAGTTATTTTAGTCTTTTTTTCAATTACTTTTGCAAAAAAAAAAAAAAAAAAAAAAAAAGAGTAACCTAATCCAATTTTTAATCAAATCCCCCTTCTCTCTAACTGCTTCTATATTTTTCGAACTCCTCTCCATCTTCTTCCATAATCCAGTTAATAAATCAATAAATGAAGAAATTTTTTTATCCAAAATTTCTAATGTATGAAAAAAGTCGAAGCTCGTATTCTTTTTACATTAGCTCGTATTCTTTTTACACTAGCTCATATTCTTGTCTCAATAGTTCGCATTCTTATGTGCTCGTATTTTTAAGTTTGTGATCTTTTAAGCTCGTATTCTTTTTACATTAACTCGTATTCTTGTCTTAATAGCTCATATTCTTATGTGCTCATATTTTTTAGCTCGTATTCTTTTAAGAATAGCTTCTCGTTCACCGAAATATTGTTAAATGCGTTTTCCCCCCTTGATGATGATGATGTCAATTGCTTCCCTTTCACCATTTTAGAATCAAAATTAGGAAGAAAGGAGGTTTGTCGACTGTCGTTTAAAAGAATTTTAGAGAAAGGAAAGAGGAGGGTTTGTGGATTGAAAATAAAACAGAATCAGGGAAAAAGGAGATAGGTAGATTTTTCTTATTTTTACTGGGCTTTAGATGGTTTAATATACAATATATGGGCATGTTTTATAATGCTACTATACAACAGGGTGTAGGATCCTATTTGTGCTCAATCATTATAGAGTATCTTTTATTCCCGACTTATAATCTATAAATATTATAAAAAGACAATCAAAAGCAACATATTTTTCCATTTTTTCGTATCAATATAATAAGTTTTAATCGACGGGGAGATTATCAGATTTGTTTCGTGGATGAATACATCAAGACGGCTACACTGTTTCCCTCTATCAAGAAGGATGCAAAGACATCGATTATTCATAGATTCAAGAAATTTATGATTTTGGAGCGGCAGCGCCATTACCAGTATTTAGATAGTTATTTTGAATGTATTTTTTACGTTAGCAATCTTGATTTTCCTTTGTCTATTTGTTATCTTCATTGTAACCTACGCTTAGTTGATTATTAATGAGATGACAATTTCAAAAAAAAAAAGCAACATATTTTACCATCCCCATATATAAGTTTATTTTATCAAACCACATCACCATCTATATTTTAATAAAAGAAAAGGGAAAAAAATTAAATAAACCCATTTCATTAAACGCACATTAGAGCACAACAAACATTAAAATTTAGCCGTTTAGAGTAAACTAAGCTAATTCTACCAAAAAAAAAGGTAAAATATAAACTAAACAAAACAATAACTAAGTATCAAATCAAATACTAGATTTTAAATTTTGTGGTTTTATTGTTAGAATAAGTAATACGACAAATAAAAATAACATTACACCACTATATACCCTTCAATTAAAATTAGTTGGATACATAAAAAAAGTTTGAATACCGAGGTCTTTAACATATTTTTTTATATATCTTTTAATAATTTAATAGCATAGCAAAATTAAATTGTATATCGTATTATCGTACAAAATGGATAATATAGAGTCTTTCATGTAAACTTTTCTAAAGTCACGTTATTCAATACTCCTTCCAATTCAGTGTTTTCTTCCTTTTGTTTTGGGGCACAAGAATTAAAGAGGGAGTTAAAGAATGAATAAAGAAAGATGGTGGAGTTTGTGGATTGAAGACAGGAATGAATAGTTGGTAATTAAATAAGTAATTGTGAGTTATGTGGGGGTATGGTGATAGGAGAGAAGGATGAATAAAATAAGAGTAAAAAGTTTTCAAAATAAGAAAGGGGAAGAAAACCTGAATAATCTGTTTAAGGAAATAGGGAAGAAAACAGTGAATAAGAGGGAGTAATATAAATAAAATGTACTGCGGTGACAAAAAAACAAATTAAAGTAAAAACAATTGCGTGGTGCGACAAGTGAGAAACAAACAGAAGTAATAAAAAGAAATCAACAAACAAACAAAAAAATTATAGCGGTGAAAAAGTAAATGGAAAAAATATAAAAAATAAAACACATCGAGCATTACATAAAGTTTTTTTTTTTTAAAAAATGTATACCCTACCATCAACCCATCATGCACTTCCTAGCGACATTGTCATTTTTATGCTGAGTTTTCCACAACCACCGCGAACGAAAGAAACCCTTAATAAACAAATAAATAATAAAATAAAGGACAAATAAAAACAGTTATTTGATCATAATTTCTAGTAAATGAATCAAAAACATATTGTATTGTCAATTATATGAATCTATAATTAAAAAAAAAAGGTTTTTACCTAACATATTATGATGCTATCTCATCACCATGTAAAATTAGTGAACTAACCATTACACATTATACATAAATTAACTAATTAAATTCCTTAAAAAAATGTCATTATTTCTATATTAAATTAATTGTGTAAATTAAATATTTCATGAGTTAAAAGAAAATTCAAAGAGTGATGTAAACTGTAAAAATCACATCTAAGTTTCATATTTTATTATTAAAATTGACATTTTTATTGAAATTTTCATAAATAAACGTGTTAATGAATCGATTTAGGTTTTTCGTAATTTGCTTACTAACTGATTTCATGTGATGAAATTTTGGTTGAAAACGTTATATATTTGTCCTTTGGTAATTGTTAAACTGAATTTTTCAAAAATGTATCACTTAAAAATCACACATTCATTTATTTATTTAAAATTTATATAAATAAGTACGAAAAATTTCAAAAATATTAGGTGCAAACTTTAGGGTGCAAATCCATGTCCCACATCGGTAGAATAAAGATGAAAGATCATCTTTATAAGTGTCTACAAAATATAATAGTACGAGACCTTTTGGGAAGGAGCCCCATGAGTAAATCCGTGAGGGCTTGACCCAAAGCGGACAATATCGTACAATTATGGACGCTGGACAACGATGCAGTAGAGGTCTAACACGAGATATTCACGCTTCCGCACAGCAAGTGGTATCAGAGCCCAAGGTTCGACTTGGGTTAAACACGATGATGCATCAGCAGGCCCAAGATTTGAAGTTGTACTATGTAAGGCATGGAACTCTTAGCTCGGGATGAGTCCTTGAGCAAGCCTGATCCAGGGTTAAATGGATAAAAGGCATCATAGGTCTTGTGGGGGCAGAGACCATTTGTGTACTAGAACTGTTGATTAGGCGGACCCTTATCAGGTTGGGTGTCACGGGTCTGGTGGTCCTTTCCAGATTGGATGCCAGAGACCGTTTGTGTTCTAGGACTTTTGAAGTGACGGACCCCGTCCAGGGTATATTGGATGCAGAGGATGTTCTATATGCATGTGTAGCGAATCCCCAAGAAGGGCACATGGACATGCAGGCTCAAGAGCATGTGGGGGGATTCACTTGACCAGGCGGTGAAATGTGGTGCAAGACATGGCTCGTGGTAGCATGGTGTGTCGGCTAAGGGGAGGTTATCAAGGCTTGTGATGTTTTGAATGTCTAGAAGTTGGGGCTGTAGAAGTGTGGGAGTTCTCAATAGAGGTCAAGGTCTGAGTCAAGATGATGGTCCTTGGTTTGAGAGGAGGATTGTTAGTGTGCAAACCAATATCCCACATCGGTAGAATAAAGATGGAAGATCATCTTTATAAGTGTCCAGAAAATATAATAGTACTAGGCCTTTTTGGAAAGGAGCCCATGAGTAAATCCGTGAGGACTTGGCCCAAAGCGGACAATAACGTACTATTATGGGTTGTGGACATCGGTGCAGTAGAGGCCCAACACGGGATATTCACGCTTCTGCAAAAAAATAAAAAATCCTAAATTAATAAAAAATTTTACTTTCCAAAATCATACTACTTAAAAATTACACATTTATTATTTATTTAAAATTTATATAAATAAGTATAAAAAATTTCAAAATATTAGTTGCAAACCCCCAAAAAAAAAAACCTAAGTTAATACAAACTTTTTATTTTTTCACTCATAAATTTGGTTATCAATCTACCCTATTTATTTTACCTTTATTTCTTTAATTTAGTGGGATGACGTTTTTGTTTTCCCTTAACATTATTGTGCTTTGTATTTATGTTACCATAATTTTTTTTTTATCTTCCCTTTACTCACAAAATATTTCTTCTTCCCTTGAATAAATTGTTGAAAATAATGCGAGAACTAATTACAAAAAGTTTCTTACATAAATATTATAATAATCCTAATTTCATTTGACTAAAACTTGGGAGAGATGGTCTTTCAATAAGTTATTGAGAGACCAGTCTTTCGTACTCTTTTATTTGTATTTCGTGACCCTTTTTTTGTTGATCGTGACATAGTAATTTCATACCTATTTAATAATTAATGTACTCATTTTATCTTTAATCATGATTTGTACCTATTTTATTACCTTTATACCATTTTTTTTATTAAAATTGTAAAATAGTCTATCAGGAGACTACTCTACTATGTTTTGAGTTAATAGTTACAATCTTATTTAGTTATTATTTTTGTATTTCTGTTAAAATTGCAGGAGAATGACATACTCACAATAACATTGAATAAAATTGAAAAATAATGGTTATTGTCTTTTTAAACTAATGTATGCAAATGATAAGTGTACAATATAAATACATTATGTTAGTTAATGTAAATTTAGATTGTATTATTCTTAGATTTATATAAGTTGAAAAATGTGAAATTTTATTTGTCTATACAACCATATTTGTATAGTATCCTATAAGGAAAGCATCGGTCGATGATGAAAATAAGTTTTACACGTATTGAACATTCATCACTTAACATGGATTATTTTGCACACAACTCTCACAATTACTTCCTCCATTTTCATACGATGTACCTATTTTATTAAAATACCCCACTCATATATTTAACAAACGGGTAAATCATATAAACGGAGGAAATAAAATAAGTAATTCGAGGTTATAATGATACGTTATTACATGTATTTACCCGTCTAATATCTTAATTCATGTGAAATTGAATATGATCAATATGTTATTTTACCTTTCACCAAAATACAATCACACATTTTACATTCCACTGTATGTAACACAAGGCAACAAAAATATCAACTATCTCAGATTAATACGGCTACATTTATAAGTAGTGAGTTTACACAGTTAGACTCAAACGCACCCGTGATTCTCACGGGTATAAAAACTAGTTAAATATTAATAAAAAGTTAGACATTAAACGCCACGTAGACAAATGTGACATGGCATCAATTAATTGTGATGTGGCAAAATATAGTCCACGTGAAATTACTAGCATAGTAGTACACATGAAAAAAAAAATCTCAATTCCACATTTAAAAGTTACTCTCATAATTAATGGTAAAAAACTAAATTTAGATAATTTTAATTTCATAGGATAATTTTTAAATCACTCTCATGCAAACTGGATTTAATAATAATAATAATCTATAAATATAGCTAAAAAGTAAGTCAAACTATCAACCATCAGCTATATGTCTTATTTTAATTTCATAAGATAATTTATAAACCACTCTCATGCAAACCTTTTACATTACATTTCTCCTTGCTCCATATTTATGTATGTAAAATCAATAACTCTATAATCTAAATACAAAATCTATATATCTAACTTAAAGACATGCTAAATTAACTATCATAATCTACATGTCATATCTATACAATAATATAAAAAGGCTACCTTGAGCATATGTATAAGACATGCGACAGTGTAGAATCACTAAGAAACTTTCATTTGATAATATGTGACTAATTAATAATATTCATTCATAGAATTAAGATAGAATACTTATTATCACGTTTATGACCCTTTATTCATCTCTAACTCTTCATTTTCTCTTTAACTCTTTCTTTTCCTTTTGATGATTCTTTTCTCCCCCTAAAATTTAACTCCTTATTTGATGCTAAGTTAATATAAGTAAATTCTTTAAAATAAGCACTTTTATTTTTTTTACCCTCTTTTTCTAACCTTTTGGCATATTCATATGTTATTGAAACTTTCCATTGCATATAATTTTTATTAATCATTTGCATTTGTGAAAAAAAATAATGTTATATCCATCCTTGAACCATGTCCTAATGATATTAAAACTTATTTGGTACGTAATTGTCTCACTTGATATAAAAACAAAACATTTTTAGTTTTTAATCCGAATTTAGAGGATCTTAGTAAATTGTTTTTTTTATAACTCTGTTTTTGTAAAAAAAAATATAATATAGTTAAAAGGCTACTTAAAACATCTAATTTTAATTCACATGTCATTTTTATATTGGTTAATATTAAGGCTACATCAGACTTATTTATTTAAATTCTTCATAAAATTTACTAATATTTTTTGATGGAAATCATAATACCGATCATGATTTAAAATTATAAAAATTAATTAATAATTTACTCTCATCATTTAAATCGTACAATTTGTCCATCTAACTCTTCATTAACCATATAGATAATAGTTAAAAGATCTTATATGTAATAAATAAAAAGTCTAATAATTTAGATTATAAATCTACTAATAATATTTTTTAGTAGAAGCCATAAGATCATGTACTAAATTACAAAAATAAATTAAGAATTTACTCACATTATTTAAAATTTAAATCGTAAAATTTATTCATATAATTCCTCATTAGTAATAAAAATAGTAGCTAAAAGGTCTTATATGTGGTAAATGAAAAATCCAATAACTTGGATTATAAAGCTTCACAATTTCTCATATTGTTACGTTTGATTTATTTCAAAACAGTCTTAAATATTGTAATTAGCACACTTGCGAAAAAGTGAAAAATAAGGTGTATATGTGCATGTGATTCAAACGTTCATAGTCTTCTTAAAAGTACTCCATATTTCTATCTTTTATGATTTTAAAATTTTAAACGTTTACTAAGTTGTATAGTTAGTTTTGTAATTAAGATGATGCTTATTTAATTTTAATTTTAACTATCTCAATTTGCATATTATTGATTGTGAGGAGGCTATTAAAAAGTGGAGATTACATGTTTGGATCTAAATGTGAAAAACGAAAACATATTTTTTACTATTTTAGTTGGCTTATAAAGCATCACCATTCATCATCGGCGAGATTCTCTATTTTACATGTATATTTTTGATAAAAAGTATAGATTTTGAGGAAAAGTTAAATTAATAGTATCTATTTAACTTTCTTAAAAAAACCTATCAGATATGTAACCGCGATCTTGGAGTGCTTTGTTTATTGACCTAACGACGCAGTGGTTTTTAGCTTAATTATTTATGACGTACATCATAAATACATAAAAATAAGAAATTTGTAAAAAAATTAAACAAACATTTATAGTTATAAAATTAGCTACATTAAATTGTTGACTACAAAATATTCATGAATAATATTAACATGTATTAAAATATATGGAAATAAAATTCAAATTAAAACTTCTATCTATATTACTATGATCATGAAAATTAATGTAAAAGAAGTAAATATTTACAAATGTTTGGTTTATAGCTTATTCGCGATAAAAAAAAATATTTTATATTTTAGTTAAAGATGGACATCAACAAAAGCAAATAAATGAAACAAATAGAACAAGTCTGCGATTTTCGCGGATACAAAACTAGTTTATATCTAAAAACCTTGTAAATGTGTGAACTTGGAAAATAGGAACAATAGGGCAGTTCTTCCCGTGCGTGTCATATGCAGAACAATAATCTCTATTTTCCTCTTTCCTTTTCCTTTTGTTTATTTCTCTTTGGCCTGCGAATTGGTGTTTGCCCTTAATTTTCCTTTTCCTTCCTGCTCCCTTCTTCCTTCAATGGCTCCCAATAACCTGTTTTGTTTCTCACTTCTATAATTACTCATTTTATCTGGGCACGAATTTAAAAGAGGTTGTAGATCTGGAATTCTTGGTTTAGCGGGTTACAATTTGTTAGAGCCCAGGTATCAGTTTCATTTACTGATTTCCTTTTTTTCATTTCTTGATTTCGATTGCTTAATTAGGGTTTTGATACGTTTTTTGTTTGCGTTAATTGTGCATGTATTGCGTTTTATAAATATGGTTGATTGATTGCTCATTCTAAATGTTCTCCCGGCTTCTGGGGATCGTCTCATACCAATTTTGATGCTTAGCAAAATGTGTTAACTTTTAGGGTGTGATACGATTGAGAGAATTAGAGGGAAATGGAGGGGAAGGAAAGAGAAAGGTTTAATTTCCTTTGTTTGGTTACAATATATGAAAGGAGGGAAATGGAGGGGAGGGGAATGAGAGGATTTAATTTCCCTCTTTAGACCAAACTAAAATCTTTCCATCGTTGGTAAGATTTGAAAGGAAAACTTTGTTTGACTTTTGTTTGACTCTCATTTTATCACCATCTCCCATCCAGTCATCCACTCTACCATCTCCTTCTTCCTCCCCTTCCATCAACCTCTCATCATTTTTGTTATCCAAACAACCATAATATATTTTCCCTCCCCTCCCCTCCCCTACCTTTCCTTCCCCTCACTCCCCCTCCCCTCCCTTTTCCCTCCTAAAATGGTATCCAAACACACCCTTAAGGAGGAAAAACTTATAGGCATATAAAAGAGATGATATCCGTCAATTCACTCTTCAGTTTATGTTAGGATAAAGTGAGCTTATAATCCATAGCAGAGGTGTTTAGAGAGGAGCTTGAAACAAAGGCCATAAAATTGGTGTGAGGTCCATGCAAGAATTGGATAATTGTTTTGTTTGTAATTTTGTACTCCCCCCACTTTCCTATTTTCACCCCATTTCTCCTTTTTGGCAAATTATCTATCTTCACCCCATTTTTATTCTTTCCTTATTTAGTAAAGTAAATGACTAAAGTGTCCTTGTCCAACTTATGATATTACAAAATATACCATTGCTTTATGGGCCTAATTTTCTGATTAATACACTAACCCATTAAGACTAACCCAACCCAAATCTAATTAGCCTAATGACTCCCTCCATATTACCCAACCCATTACCCAACCCATTACAAATTTCCCTCGTAAAAACCCTACATTCCCATCTCTAGAAACTTCCGCCATTATTCAATGACCTATGGCCTCCCTTCTCTCACTAAAAAACCCTAACTCTCCATATTCTCTCTCTTTGACAATGCCGCCTCTTCTTCTTTTTCATTGAATCTAATCTGGTTTTCTCATTCCCTCACTTCCTCTCCTACTGTATTCTCTATTTTTCCTTTATTAATGTCGAAAAAAAATCCTCTTTTACATTATTCTGATCTTCATGGTTACATTGTTCAAGATACGGAGGATAGGTTTGATGGTTGTGATGTTGATCCTTCTGCGTTGTTCAAGATCGAATATAATGAAGTACTTAATCAATCCTTTTGTCTGCAATATTCACTACATAAGAACAAGGTTAGGTGACCTTTTTCCTTTTTTTTTAGATCTATTATGAATACGAGATTATTGCTGCTGGGATTTTTTTTGGAATTTTTTGTTGATATTTCGTGTATTTAGATTATAATCGGAATTTTGATGAAAGATTGATTGATTTTTGGTGAATATGTTGATAATATACGAGGAATTAAGAAACTACGAAGTTAATATTCGGCATTTTCGGCATTTTGATAATATCAGTTGTGCGCTTTTTTAGTTTATGTTGATTGATGATTGATTTTTGGTGAATATGTTGATGATGTACGAGGAATTAAGGAACTCAATAGTTTATCCTTTGATTTTGTGTTTCTTACACTGATAGCAGTATAATATCACATGTCAAGCAAGTTCTGTATTTTATTGGTGACTTCGTGTAGATATTAGAGCAATTGAATAATCGAAGAACTACAATTTATTTACTTCGTGTAGAGTTTTTCTAGATCTATAAAATTAGATTATCAGAAAAGTGGTCTTTTTTTCTAGATCTATTATGAATACGAAAAGTTTTTGTGTGACTTTATTTTTTGTATAGTATTAATATTGTGACTTATTTTTTTGTTGCATGCAAATTAAAGGCGAAAAAGAGAAAGAAGGAGGACGAAGAGGAAGATAACCAGAAAGGGTCTTTGAAAGAAATAAAAGAGATCGGTAATGACATGGAGGAGAAAGGGAGTCGGGTTGAAGAGACGGAGTTTGATTCACCTACTCATAGCTCCCTAGATCCGGTTGATTTAGGTTGTTATGTTGAAGAGACGGAGTTTGATGAACACGATGAATATGTGGGGATAGACGTCTCTGGTATTGGTATACTTCTGAATTACTTACTTTTACTGTTATTATCATAATTTCAGTTGAACAATACCGTATAATGCTGCTGGGATTTGTCTGCTGTTAGTTTAATTGGTAGTAGAATTTTGTGTTGGTATTGAATATGCTTCATTTGAATAAATTACAATGACTGAATAAATTGTTAGTAGTTCATCTTAGTTAAACAATACTGTATAATGCTGCTGGGATTTGTCTACTGTTAGTTGGTATTGAATTTGCTTAAGTTGAGTAAGTTACAATGACTGAATAAATTGTTATTTTCACTTATTTCAGTTGAACAATACTGTATAATGCTGTTGGGATTTGTCTACTGTTAGTTTAATTGGTAGTAGAATTTTCTGTTGCTACTGAATTTGCTTCTGTTGAGTAAATTACAATGACTGAATAAATGACACTTGACAATGACTGAATTTTCTGTTACTAGTTTGCTCAATGATGATATAGCTTAATGCTTTGAGAGCAGTTAGGTTTTTAAAGACACTTGAATGGTAAGTGGCCAATAACTACAAGTAATTAAGCCACCACGTGCTGTACAATTGAATGGGCGTGTGTGCTCGTTTATGTCAAATATAGATGATATAGCTCTATGATGAACGTTCCTTAATGGTTTGAGAGCTTTCTTTGTTGCCTTACTTAGTGATGCTACTACTCTATTTGACGAGCATGGTCTACCAGAATATTGTGTGTGTGTGTGTGTGAAGTAGGCTTTATTACTTGACACATCTCAATGATGAGGCCATTCTTAGGCCTGAGAGTTGATGTTTCATTGCATAAATATGAAGCTTAATGAAATTTTTCAGCTGACATTTAAACTGAACACTGCATAAATATGAAACTCAATGATAATAAAGCTTAATGCTTTGAGAGCTTCCATGTCATTCTGTATTCATACAAGAATTGATTCCACCATATATTGTGTGTATATGGCTTCAGGAGACATTTCTTGTGTGGACATAAAGCTCAGTGATAAAAATACTTAATGTTTTGAGAGCTTAATCATTTTCATTTCAAACATTGCTCATCACAAAATACATAGTCTATTGGCACATAATAAATCCAAACCCTAATGATGTTTATGGCTTAAACATTGTATGTTTGCAATGTTTAAGTTATAAACACTCATCTAAATGGGATGAGTTAAGGCAAGAGGCACACTTATTTCATCTAAGTTTGCATCCTTGCCATTTACATGTAAATGAGTAAGACATTCCCTAACTATTACTTCATCTGCAACTAAATTTCTTGGTAAGGTTTCAGCCAATCTTTGTGCTTTTTTCTTCAGATGTGGTACCTTATAATTATTGTGTCCTTTAAGCTTGATAATCTCCAACATACAAGCTTGTAGACTAAGCCAAACATCACTTAAGCATTGTGCTGATTCTTCATCCCAAGCTTCCAACACATTAGACACTAACTTATCAACTGTGCTTGCTCTCTTTTTTGTTTGCAGTGACTGTATAGAGTTAAAAAAACCCAAGTCTAACACATTGAGATCTGGTGAATTTGGTGGTGGTTGTGTCAAACTAATGTTGAAACCATTTGAGTTGGCTGCCATTAAAAAGTCAAGGTCATTACCCTTTATATGTGGCTTTACATTGTCCTGCTGGATGATGATTTCCTTGCTCATTGATGCTGGCCATTTAATGTGAATGGCTGGGATCACCTTATTTATTAGCATGTCCTTAGTCACTTGTTTGTTTATTGAAGCCACTGATTTGGTTTCAAGAGTTCCAGCAGGTCTGTTTTTTGACCTCCTTTTAGCTGGATCTTGGAAAGTAAATGGGAATATCCCTATTTTACCATCAAACAAAAGATTACCATCTCTATCATAAATGGGTCTTGAAACTGCAGCCATAAACATGACTTTAGTGATGAAACTTTTGCTTTGACAATGTCTATAAGAATCAATTTCTTCACTCAATAGAAAAAACTTAGCTCCATCTTATGAGATATAGAACCATTTCTCATCAATATGGACTATATTTCTCATGTCCTTAAACTTCAAAGAGTTTGATATCCTATCATAACTTAACTTTGAAAGTGAAAATATCAACCTGTTGAACATGTTCTCATCAGTCAGACTTGAGTGCAATGCTGATGTATGACTTTGAAGTTTACCTTGTTTAACCCTTGATTGAAAATTGTTGTTCTTTGAGACACCAATTGCTTCACCAAATGCCATTAGTGATCCCCTTTCTCCCATTGGTGTAGCTAATATTCTGTCTATTGGTACTTCAAGTGTTTCCCTCCCTTTTTTACCCTTAATTCTGGAATTCAGCTGCAAAGAATCACCATTTTCTCTTTGACGTTTAGCAACCCTCCATACTTCGAAGATTGTTTTCCTGTCTACTTGATATTTTGCTGAAAGAAAGTTCATTGAACCTCTTATTGGCTTGCCATCCTTGCTATTCTCGAATAAATAGCATCCTATTCTATGTCTATCATCATTTGATAGATTTGGACCTCGTATTTTTTGATTAATGTTGGTAAGTGTATTCTGTTTTACTCGTATTACAGCTTTTTTATTGATGATATTTTTTCATTCAACTTGTGACTAACGGTTTTTTGAAGTGCAGATTATGGCATAGAAAAAGAAGAGAAGATGAATTGAGAAGAAGAAGAATTGAGAAGAAGAAGAATATGGAAGTGAAGTTGTAAATTATCGTAGTCTTATTGTACTGATTTGTACTCATATAACCCGTGTTTTAGGAAACCAAGGTTTTTGGGGAGGAATATTTATGAGACTTTAAATTTCCCTCTCACTGTATTTTGGAGGGAAATGAAAACTTTAAAGTGGTACTTAATTAACTCCATAATTCTACAAGTATTAAGCTTTCAATTTATATGCTCTAATCAAGCCCTACTTGCTTTTTCATGAATACTTTTTCATTCTTTATTCAACACCCTTAATTCTTGTGTAAAATGAATTGGGGTGAACATAGATGAGTGGGGTGAGTATGTAGTAAAGTGGTGTTTGATCTTACTGTTGATTTGTTAAATCTGTAATTATTGTGTGTGTTATTTTATAGTTAATGGAGTCAATCAGTGCGGCTCTCATCTTTCGTCACTTGCATAGTTATTGTTTGTATAGATTTGATTAGTTTACGATGTTATATTGCATTAATGCATTGTCATTAAACCGCTAAATTCTCGTCAAATCATTACTAATGAATCAAGCATTGGAGTTAGCTAAGGTCTATACGGAGGAGGACCACTGAGATTGTTTTTATAGACAATTTAGACCAAATATTCTGCACTGCCTAATTCAATTCCTAACTTTTCACTTGTTCTATAATCCCTGAAATGATACAACTTACCCGGTCCGTGATCATTTTTTTTTTTGGTGTTGATCAGGAGTATCCCCTGCCGACAGCTGGGGCAATCTCCTTCGGGGTACTGAAGGCAATTTAATGGGTTGACCCCTCCCAAGTTTGGCTTTTTCATTCGCAAGAGTCAGGAATCGAACCCCTGACCACTTGTTTAAGAGATGAGAGCCCTTACCACTCACACCAGCCAACTTTGGTACCCGGTCCGTGATCATATGATGTCCAAACTGACATGGCCCAAAACTAAATGAACCTTGTTTTCATAGGTTTAATCATTTAAGACTACTAGTTGTTGCTCCGCGCCCTACCGGGCGCGGAACCCCAATTTGGTTAATCATTTAGACGACCTCATTAGTAAGCGTCATAGCAGGAGTGGACATTGCAATTCACGTTTTCTACTTCTCTTTCATCTTCATTTTCGTATTCTTATCTTACTTCCTTCAAAGAACGCTTTGTCGTAATTGTTAGAGAAATAGCAACGGAAATTATTAGGGTACGAATGTTTCCTCATGTTTTTGTAAGAAATTAATAAAACCCGTGCAATTATGTATCTTCCTCATTTTGCATCTGTTATTTTTTCCTACTTTAAAATAAATTATCTTAACCTAGTTTTCAAATCATTACCTATGAGCAAAATATTTATCGATTTACAAGTTTAGCGAAAAGACAAGCATACAATATACAAAATGGTAATAACTCAACCAATTTCAAAGATTTCTAGATGAACTGTTTTCAAAATCTTGTTTAAGAATAAACTTTGTTACACCATACTTTAAAATAAAATGTCCTTTTATACTCCTTTCCCTTTCATTTTCTCATTTTCTCAAAATTCAACATAGAAATAATCATTGATCAACGAATATGGTTATACAATTTGTAAAAATATTGCAATTATTATCAAATCCTTTGTTGAAGAATAAATTCATTTGATAACTCTTGTCTCATAACATTTTAATTAGCCCAAGAGCACAAGGTAGATAAACGGCGTAGAAAACTTCTGGACATTGTGTTGGTACGACATTTATTACACTGAATGGTATGCTATGTTAGGTTGATACGTTGTGGGTCATTGATGCGAAATCGCTTAAAAATTCTTCCGTAAAATAAAAAATAATACATTACATCTTTGTCTATCTACAGTCACGTTTGTAAAAAGCATTAAAACGCTTATTAGGAAGATACACGTATAGTGCGCCTCTTTGTACAAACTTCATATCTTGTTATTAACAAACCAAATAAATAAATAATCAATTACATTTAAGCTTATGGTGAGCCTAAATCGGTACCTTCTCGATATAAAATAATAGCCTTTTTCGTGTATGCTAGTTATCTTACTCTAAGCAGTAGTGGGCTAGCGGCTTGTTGTATCTTGTGAAGTAACCATCACAAGACAACCTAGATAAGTTCTCCGCTCCTCCCAACGGGTGACAACGAACTCGGCTATTGCGTGTGCCTCCCAACTGGGATCGACATTTGCTCACACTTCTTCCCTCTCAAGGACCCTGAGAGGGGTTAGCACTTGAATTGGAGATACTATTAGCTTTTCTTCTAAAATCTTGCATCATAAATGGTATTTCTTTTACAAATAAGTGATAAACATTACTCTCTTTTTACGGCTGTCAAAAAAAAAAAAAAGTGATAAACATTAGATAGAAGTAATGCACATGCACAAATTGTTTATTGTCAAAACTGACACATTAACAAAGAGCACAAATGCATTGTGTATATAATAGACGCACTTTTCTTTTGATAACATGATGATATAGGTGATTAATATGTCATCATCATTATAAAATATGATGTTCAAATCTTAATAGTAGTACCCTCTTACTGAAAGGAGATTTACTGAAGTAAGGAGATACACTAAAATAGAAAAAATGTCACACTCACTTTTAACTGTGATTCTGCCTTTGTTTTGCGCTCGACAATGGCAAGCTTATCACGAAGTTGCTGCATTTTTCTCTGAAATAAATTAAAGCCAAACAGAGCAATAATTTAAGACACTAAAAGTTTTGCTGCTTGCTTACTCTCTAATACAAGAGAATCTAATATTTAGACCACTGCGTTTAAATATCTATTTTGCAATGAGCTTTGTTTTACTTCGACTCTATATTAGCTCACATTCACCATATTTAACAATCAAAACTCCATAGACATAATATTTAGACATTGCAGTTTACCCGTTTTGAATATATAACATGAGCCACAAATTCTTCAAACATTTTGCAGCCATATTAATTTGTGATAAAGATAATCAAATCTATATGTCAAAGATGACATGTTACACAAATAACGGTCCCTAATCTAAGAACAAAATTAAGCGATTCGTGAGCCTTCGCCTCTATTGCGTCCACCTCAATGACCCCTTGTGTCACCATAGACCCCTGCACAGTACCGTCATCAATTTTTCATTGAAATACGTCCCTCTATCAGCCAAGACACATGCGTCAACATCTATTTTGACAACCTCATCCGTTGAACAAACCCACCTGCCGGCTCTCTCTACTTCTCTAGAACGACATCACACAGCTTCACCCCATTCTTCTTCCTATTGTTCACGCCCTCCCTCACCCTCCTTATTACGCCCTCACCGACCCTGAGTACACTTGGCCTAACCCTTCATTTTAAAGTGTTTCCAACCAATACGAAATTTACCAATCAAAATACCCCGCTTACTCACATTGCTGATCATGACCACCATATACTTCCTTACATCTTTAACAATCCATTAACATAAAGTGAGCTAAGTAAATCCTAACAAAACCCATATTTTCCCCGACATTAAATCATCACATTTCCTACTTCTCACCATTATCAAAATAATCAGCTCTCGAATGGAAAAAATATCCTTTCGACGAACTATAACAAAGTCTTGATTTTGGAAATACAAAAAAAAAAACATAGTCGATAATGTAATGATTTGTTTGCCATAGTCATCCAGATAAAACTAAATGCAAAGCCTTGAAAAAAAATAAAGAAGCAAACTCAAATAATGTAACCAAGAAATGAAAAAAAAGAACATACATATAACATATTAATTGAATCCTAAGTAAGCATAATAAAAATAATAATAATAATGTACAACTAACTACATTAATTAATTATAGGCTAAAATCCCATTAAACCCCAAATGAATAAGCCTCAAGAAAATTATACTTGAATCAACCAAGAGAACAACAACCCATGAAAATAAAGCTAAACCATTTCCGTTAATCACAAATCCTCATTAACCCTCAAGAAATTAAACTTCAATCAACCTACCCACCTCTAATTCACACGACATTTTACTTAATTTTAAGGAGGTATTTTTGTCTTATCATTAAC
This sequence comes from Silene latifolia, assembly GCF_048544455.1. Classification (NCBI taxonomy): domain Eukaryota; kingdom Viridiplantae; phylum Streptophyta; class Magnoliopsida; order Caryophyllales; family Caryophyllaceae; genus Silene; species Silene latifolia. The sequence continues at coordinate 22,970,599 of NC_133534.1, forward strand.
ACTCGCCATCTGCTAGTAGTTACAGTAATAAAAACCACAATGACACAACAAAAAAAATGTCTTAGGGAATATCACACCGATTACACAGCGGGAGGCATCATTTTACCTTTGAGTGAAGGCGTTTGTTGTCGCAAAGGACCAAGCCTGACCAGGTTTTATAACAAAAGACTCAGCATCCTTATTAGTCGAGGCCATTTCGCGAACTCAGCGCAACCAGACTCCTTACTAAATGTTTATCCTTGCTAAAAATGATCACCTAAAACAATATGGTCTTTCAGAAAGACTACATCACCCACATTCATCTGCTGATGGTACTCCTTGTAGTTAAATGCACGTAAACAGGCAATAAATTCAACCACGCATTGAGTTTTCTCAATTTAAGGCTCGTCAACAATAGAGATGTACATAGCAAAAATTAGTTAACAACATCCATAAGAGAAGGAAGGAAGGAATAAATAGGGTCGTTGACTCGGTAAAAAAAAAACAAATACAAAAGTCAATCTAAAATGATCAAATCAGGAATCAGGGACGGGTACAGTACACATAGAAGTCAATCTAAATAGATCAAAATGAAAATCAGGCAATATCTCTTTCTCCCTCTCGTCCTTCCCTCTTTATCCCTCTCTCCAAGCCTATTCATCTCCCTCACTCCCTCTCAAACCGAACAAAACCAAACACAGACATAAAAGCATAACAGGACGAATAAATGTCATGTACCTTTGGAATTTTTCAATGTCTATCAACTGCAAAGCGAACTGAATATCAGAGACACACATCCTGTTATCACACAATAACTATATACTACAACAGAAAATTCGTTTAAAGAGTTTGAACATAAATAGTTGGTTCTAAGTCCTAAAACTAACTCAAGGGTCAATTGTGAACACATTATCATACAAGCAACCAATACTCACTCTAGCTTATAAGGAATTACACCTAATCATAACGCAATATTCAATTTTTAAACTTTTAGGGAGAAAGAACCTTGAACATTTATTTACTAAGTTATTACTACCTTGTGATGGATCCAACTCATCTCATCTGCAACAAATAATAACAAACACTCCTAATTTCTACCACATATCTGGTAAATTGATGCTTGAATTTGTCAATTGATAGAACAAGGTACATCTTATCAGAAGATGAAACCAATGAGAAAAAAAGCACAAAATGAAACAGAAATGACATAAATAAAGAATTGAAAGTAATTAAATTAATGTTCAAATCAGTTTCTTGTGAGGGGAAAACTGCAAGTTCCATGTGTGATTCCCAACACATGAACAATAACCAGACTTAGATGATTCTTTCTTTGCACCATGTGTGATTATATTAAAAAAAATGGCCAGAATGGCAGGGAGCAACACAAGATTCGACAGGGTAACTCACCATATACGAAAGCGGGCCAAAACGCATATCTGAAACCTGAAGGAAATCCACCAGAAAAAGCAGATCAGTAATAAGAAGATACCTATAGCTAGGTACGACGACACATCGCGAAAATCACCAGGGCTCTCTTCCACGGGACACCATGTCCAATTTTAAAAGTGACAATTTTAAGACCTTCACTCACAAATATAGAATTTAGGTACAAAAAGAAGTCATGTTCCTTAACTTTATAGAGGACTAACCTTTACAATTCGGTCCAGAGAATATGACGACAAAAACTGATCCCACGAGAGAAAATACATAACATCAAAAGTATGGCCCGTCAATGTCTTGATGCATTGTAGCGTTTCAAGATTTCGAACCTGGAGAAAATCGGATTAGCAAAAAGCAAAAGAGACAAATGGAAGGAGTATTTAAGTTGAACGACCTAAATTAACAAAAAGCTTGAACTGATATATGACATCAGATCGCTTACTCTAATAGAATTGTCCATTAAACCGGAGTGAAGTCTATTGCTTCAACAAACATCATAACAACAGGCTGGTTATGCCTCGTGAGAGATGTAGCTGGCTCAACACAATTGATGGCTGGTTGAATTTCCAAGCCAAGATACTCGCACCCTACATAAGTTCGCACACCATTATAAGTATATAATAAATAAGTGACCCAAAAGCTGAACAATAAAAAAAATGCAGGCTTCCCAATCTTCCCATATAGTGCTGTATATCAGCAATCTAGCATTTTTTTGTTAAAAGAACCACAAATTTAGTTTAAAAAAAAGAGCGGGCATATGCTTACTTACCAAAATACCCTCGTGTAAGTCTCCAACCTTTTGTCACGCAGACACCAAAAGATAAAAAAAGTAAATAAGGGTATGTTGGTCGTTTAATTAAGCAAAAGATATCCATATACGGAAGCGTAAAGAATCAAATGGAACGGCCTAAAATAGAAATCGTAAACAATTCAATGGAACAGAGGAAGAAATAGATTACTGATTAAGTTTATAGATTATTGAAGCAGGGGTTGAGGATCAAAGAAGATGAGGATTGAGAAGAGATTTGTTGGTGAAGGCGTGAAGTAGGTTAGAGAGTGAGCAGCAGTAGGATGAAAAGGCAAATGCAAAGCAATGATTGAAGGATAGGTGAAGTAAGAATAGAAGGATGCGATTGAAGGTAAGAAATTGACGGTGTACAATTCGCAGCCACTATTCATTGCTACAATAACGCAACTCCTCTCTTTTTAAAGTGTAAGGATGGATTGACATCGAGATCATAAACAGTTCCTAAAATAACGCATACACCAACCTCAACTCTAAACACCTTGAAAAGAAAGTAACCAAACCAGGTTTGGTTTTAAAAAAGAGCAACAATACAAAAACAAATCAACTTACCCCAACTAACTGAGACTAAAATAACATACGATAAGACATTACCTTGCATATTTAGTTTAAAAAGGCCCGTTCGCCAGAGAACGATACAACTGCAATCACAACACCAATTCACGTATATAAAAGCAATAACAGGAAGGGGATAGCCAAAAAAACAAAAGTAAAGGGTTAGATTATAATCAATACCTCGTGTTATGAGGCCAAACTCTAAGCCTGTAGCCCAATACAACTGCAACCAACAACAACCACAATCTACATATATAAAAGCAAAAAGAAGAAGAGTAAAGTTCCGATTATGGATAAAAAATCCTAGGACTACAGTACTATCTACCTCCGCAACAATGATAAAAGGAAGCAATTGCTCGGATTAGTAGCCAAACCACCCGTGCTTTGAGCTCAAGATCTCACTCGTCAGTCCAGATCACAACCATATCCTACAACAACGCATATAACAAACTCAACTTTAAACGCAAAAAACTCCATAACAGAGTACGACTTAGTATGCTATAGTTACGATTAGCATTCAAGTGCCTCGTGCTCTTACCTCGTGTTCTGAGCTAAAGACCTCACTTCACAGCCTGATAAAACTGGATCCACAACAAAGACAAAATCAGGAAACAAAGGCCAAGAAGATAAAACATAAAACACAAAAAGGATAACCAAACACAAAAGAAATTAGAGAACAAAACAACACCTCATTCTGAACTCAAGTTGTGGGTTAAATTAAGAATCAGACCCCCAGAAATAAACGCAGCTTTGATTACACAGCCAGCCAACAGTAATTGGAGGCGGCCACTCCACAGCCCGCAAAACTGCAATCACAAGATCGACAATCTAAAAATCTTAAAATATACAAAAGCAATAAAAGGAAAATACAGTTTTGAATGGCTGACCTATTGCAGGGGAAGCAATAAACCCAAAAACCCGGGAAATCTAGAGGCGCCCCAAACAATTAAATAGCGAGGCACTCTAAACAAATGGAGAACAGCCCTGCATAGGAACATTTGCAAATTGTAAGCCTCCAAGCTAGAAAACCAAGACCAAAAAACCGAGGAATACAACAATAATAGTAAAATTTAAAAAATAAAAAATAAAAAGAAAAAAGAAAATACAGGGTTGTAAAGGCAAGACCAACAACCCTTCTATCTAGCTTCTCGTCTAATTTAACTGCGACAACACAAATAACAATTAATCGGATTATACTGAACAAAGAACCAATGGTACTAATGAAGGAGAAATCAACAAATCCTAATTTTTAAAGATCGCCTAATTCAACTACAACAATATAATTAACAATTAATCGGATCAAATAAAATTAAACTGAACAAAAACACCAATGAAAATAATCAAAAACGAAAAGTTCATAGAGGATGATAACTACCTATATGGATGCGCATCAACTGTGGTAAGAATGAAATCGGCATCATGGCAATGTGTAATAGAGGATGATAACTACCTATATAGATCAAAAGGGTAAAGGATAGGTCAGAGAGAATGGGAAAAATGTGGTTGTGAGTTAATGAGAAATGGAGGACTGAGATCAAAAGGGTAGATCTAACGGGAGAGGGAGAAACTTGGATGGTACTATTCATTGCTACAGTACCACCAAGTTCTCCCTTTTAAAGGATCAAAAGGGTAAAGGACAGGTCAGAGAGAATGGGAAAAATGTGGTTGTGAGTTAATGAGAAATGGAGGACTGAGATCAAAAGGGTAGATCTAACGGGAGAGGGAGAAACTTGGGTGGTACTATTCATTGCTACAGTACCACCAAGTTCTCCCTTTTAAAGGGTAAAGGATTGATTTATACTTCCTCCATTCAACTCCACTCAACGTCTCTATTACTTTGCTTTTTCACGTTTGCCAACGCGTGTTTTACGTGGTAAATATCGTTAGCTACGTATTTGCAAAAATTATAAAAGTTAAATATTTTTAATCAATACTATATACTCCGTATTAAATCCAGAAACCAAGGGACTTCCATGTAATTAAAGAAAGTTATACAACTTAATTATACTATATAGTTTTAAATCACTGGCACAGTGTGATGAACCCGATTAAGGGATCTCAATGCAAATATTATATAGTTTGGGTTAAAATTAAATTATATAGAAGTTTGATAATTTTCCTAAACATTTGTAAGAGACTAAAACATGGTCAATTTCCTTAAAATAAAATAATTAATTAGTATAAACATGTACACTTATGCTATTAATTATTATCATCATAAAATTATATATTAAATTTAAAATTTATGCAATTTTATTAAACTTTATAGTTTATTAGATGTATAGAGAGGTTAATTATTTAACATACAAAAATATAATATAAGTAGGTTATAAATAATTCAAGTTAATTTCCATAATATATAATATTGCATAATTGTTTCGATTTGATTTAATGCATATATGTAATATATTTATATAAATATAGAATCATCTTAAAATTGCATGCTTAAGTAGTAAAAGTAATTTCGTCAATAAAGAAAAGAATTGTAATAACATTGGATATAGTTATATGATAATAATCACTCATTTGAATAGTAAAAGTAACAATATTATCAGCGAGATTAGTGAAAGTGGTAGAAACAACAATGAGATTAGTGAAATAATCAATATTAATGCGTCAATAGTGAAAGTAACAATAATTACGGTGGGAGTAGTGAAATTATCAATATTAATGCGGCAGTAGTGATAGTAACAATTATTATGGCGGGAGTAGTGAAAGTAACAATGATTACGGGCAAGTAGTGAAATGTTATTACTATTGTTTCATTAATAAGAGTAAAATATTAATAGCGGGAGTAGTGAATTTGTCTCAATGTTTATTTCATCGTAATTTTAGGATACGCCATAAAACAAAATATATTAATGATAATTTTATGGGTTATGTAACTATAAGTAATTTTATTTAATGAAAAAAAAATTTAATGGTAAGTAAAGGTAGCCCGAGCGAAGCCGGGCACGAATATTAGTACTATATATTAAATCCAGAAATCAAGGGAAGCTAGAATCACAGCCACCACTTTCTTCCTGCACATTGAAGAATTCCTCCATTTCACCCACCATTGTATACAATCTTTATCAGGTAAGCTAACCATACATCAATCATTCACCAACGGGACACACATTCTGCTATATTTGCATTCAAAGAACAAATGTGCATGACTCTCCTCTTCTTCTCCACACAAGTAGCAATAATTTTCCTGAATTATTTGCATCCTTAGCAATATATCCTGAGTTAGCAGCCTATTCTGAGCCACCAGCCAACACATGAATCTATGCTTTGGTAAAATCAACTTATTTAGCATCAATGGATACCAACTCATTTTAACTCCATCTGGTCTAAGCCAATGATACACTTCTCTTATAGTATAATGCTCTACTCTAGAATCAGTAAATAAATTAGGCTTATAAATATTCTTTACCTGACACATCTTCCTCCATGCCCAGCTAGTCCCAACCCCAGGTTCATAAGTTGCTTCTATTGGGATTTTTTGCTTAATTCAGTCGCTCTTTTAGGGGTTTCACTTATTTCAGCTGCTTTACGCTATACGAGATGTAGCCTATGAACATCATTGGATGTATTTGTTTGATGATCTGTTTAGCTTTATGTAACACTCCCACACACCAAGATGCCTTACCAAGGAACACTCTAGCATATCAAGGTGCTACCATCTCGGTTGTCCGAGGTAGAGTATATCAAATTGACCATCAAAGAACAATGATTATGAAATGCCAAAACTGTTTAAAGTATAAATACAACTGAAATTAAACTCAAACGTTTACAACCAAAACTGTCAAGGAACTAAAGCAACACTGTCAACGGAAGCTAGATAAACTGGTGACGACTCAAACCTCATGCAACCCACGAGCTATCCATAGCTATACCTGCTCAATCAATTGCTCACCATCCCCGACTGGATCACCATAGTTTTGAAAACAATACCGGGATTAGTCAACTGTATAATCAAGATAAGAATTCACAACACAAACGATACAATCAATTCAATTGCAATATCAACAGGTAATCCTCACTGTCAGTGAGGGACCGCATCCATTCTCACCTAAGCTCCGATGATCGCAATGAGCGCACCCAGATCATTAATATGCACATCCCTCTTATGACGGGAGCCACAAGAGGCAAACATGGGGTTGGAACCATCTCCGAACATGGTCTCATCTCAACAATATCAATCTCAATATCAACACAATATCGTCTCAACCAATATCAATACAATACATTATGTTAATCAATCAATCACCACAAATCTCAAATTAATTACACAAGCGACTGAGTAGGAAAACACTACCTTATTCGCGAATCTGAAATCAACAAACAACAACGGAAGCTAGAATTGTTCCTCTACGAACTCGTCACCTAGCAATAAATCACAATAATACTATATCACAATCATACCAATCAACCCTTTTCCCTGACCTAATCAATTAGGGCAAACCCTAAAGGACAACATAACCAATTAACAAGCTACTAGAGACTTACCAACGAAACCGATACGGAAAAGACGGATTGTAGACTCAAGATCGATCGCACTTGACTTGGGAGTGATTAGGGTGATTAGAGAGATGATATACGTAGTTTAGATTTTGATAAAAAGAATTAGTAACTGTTAAACAAAATATTTATAACCTCTAATCACCTTAATCAAACCGCAGAAATTAATCTCGTCAGACTGGGTACTCGGTCGAGTACAAGGGGTACTCGGCCAAGTACGACCTACTCGGCCGAGTATCTCACTACTTGGCCAAGTGCTCCTGGACAGTAACCTGAGCAGAAGTCACACGACGACTTACTCGGTCGAGTTCCACTTACTCTACCGAGTAACCGAGGACCAGAAAACTTTGGTATTACAGTCTTCCCTCCTTAAAACGAACTTCGTCCCCGAAGTTTATACCATACACAAAACAACATGAAACACCAACTACTCAAAGACACTAACAACACCAACTATGGCCAACTAAACAACCCAACTACAGCTCACACAAACCAACAACACAACCATACCGACCTCAAACTATCCCAAAACACACATGCGACCATCTCCTACCCCCCCTTAAAAGACAACGTTACGTCCCCGTAACCAAACATACCTGATAAAAAAGGTGTGGGTAGCGCTCTCTCATAGCCTCCTCCCGTTCCCAAGTAGCTTCTTCCACGTTGTGATTAGACAATAGCACCTTAAGTAAGACGGTTTCACCATTCCTTTTCTTGGGTACCTTACGAACCAAAATCTCCTTAGGAACCTCTGCATAAGTTAGAGCCTCATCTAACTCGATATTCTCAACCTCAATTATATGTGATGGATCACTCACATACTTCCGAAGTTGTGATACATGAAACACATTATGGACCCGATTAAGCGATGGTGGTAATGCTAGCCGATAGGCTACTTCACCTATCTGATATAAAATCTCATAAGGACCGATGAACTTTTGACTCAACTTTCTTCTCTTGCCAAATCTTATAACTCCCCGCATAGGTGACACTTTTAAGAGAACCTTGTCACCTACCACGAACTCGATGTCCCTGCGATGCAAGTTCGCGTAACTCTTTTGTCGATCTTAAGCTGCTTTCATCTTTTGGTGAATCAAGTGTACTTGCTCAATCATGCCTTGCACCATCTGTGGTCCTAAGATTACAACTTCAGCACTATCATCCCAACAAACCGGACTCCGATACTTTTTACCATACAAAGCCTCAAAAGGTGCCATCCCAATGCTAGAGTGATAGCTGTTGTTGTATGAAAACTCTATCAAATCCATTCTATCTTCCCAACTCCCACCAAATTCCATAGCACAAGCTCACAACATTTATTTTAGAGTCTTGATAGTCCTTTCAGTTTGACCATCTGTTGTAGGATGAAATATTGTACTCATCTTAAAGGTAGTTCCCATCAATTTCTTCAACTCTTGCCAAAACCGTGATATGAAACTCGCATCTCGATAAGACACTATATCCTTTGGTACCCCATGTAACCGTACTACATGCTTCCTGTACCCTTAAGCTAGCTGAATCTTACTCCAAGTATCTTTAATTAGAATAAAAATAGTTGACTTTGTTAAAACGGTCGACGATCACCCAAATCATATTGTTACCTTGCTGAGTCCTTGGTAACCCCACGATGAAGTCCATAAAGATCAACTCCCATTTCCATTCCGACACCTCAAGTGACTAAATTTTACCTTATGGTCTCCGTTGCTCACCCTTTTACCCTCGGACAAGTTAAACACCTAGCCACGAACTCAGCAACATCTTTCTTCATACCGGGCCACCAAAACGTCTTCTTCAAGTCTTTATAAATCTTTTCACCACCCACACGTACTGAATAAGGAGTGCAATGAGCCTCCGTCATGATCAACTTCTTCAACTTAATATCATTGGGTACATTTCACCTCCCATCAAAGCGACCACTCCTATATGTATGGATAGAAAACCTCAAAACTGTACCACACTCTTCCCTTGACTTCCATTCTTGAATCTTGGGATCAAGTTCCTGTTTCCTTTTTATGTCATCATATAGTTAATGCTCCATAGTCAAATCGCCGATGGCATCACCCTTGCGAATCATATGAATCCCCATCTTAGTCATTTCTTCCTTTAGCTTTATCAAAGACATAACAGTACATAACGAATGCACACTCTTCATACTCTAAGCATCTTCCACCACCTTAGCCTTCCCCTCATGGTAAGATGATTTCCATATCGTAGTCCCCAATCAGCTCCATCCACTGTCTCTGACGCATGTTCAACTCTTTCTGAGTGTAGATGTACTTCAAACTCTAATGATCTGAAATCACCTTAAAGATCGCCCCATAGAGATAGTTCCTCCAAATCTTTAGAGGAAATACCACTGCACCCAGTTCCAAATCGTGAGTAGGATGGTTCTCCTCATACGGCTTCAGCTGCCTCGAAGCATAGGCAATAATCTTCCCATTTTGCATCAAAATACAACCCAATTCATTCTTTGAAGCATCGATATTTACCTCAAAGTTCTCACTTCCCTCAGGTAAAGCTAGGATAGGAGCGGTGGTCAAACGCTCCTTTAATGTTTAGAACGCCGTTTCACAACTCTCATCCCAACGAAATCTGCTCTCTTTCCTCATCAAAGATTTCATAGATCTAGCGATCTTAGAGAAGTCTTTCAAAAACCTTCGGTAGTAGCCAGCTAAACCCAAGAAACTCCAGATCTAAGCAACATTCTTCAGTGCTTCCCAATTTGACACTGCCTCAATCTTACTAGGATCCACCGACACCCTCTATTTCGAGATCACATGGCCCAGAAAAGCCACCCTCTCTAACCAGAACTCACACTTAGATAACTTGGCATGTAGATGATTATCTCGCAAGGTCTGCAGTACTACTCTTAGGTTCTCCTTGGGCTCTTCCTTAGTCTTAGAGTAGACCAAGATGTCATCAATAAAGACTACCACGAACCTATCCAAGAACGGACTGAAGATCTGATTCATAAGATCCATGAACACTGCTGGTGCGTTAGTCAACTCGAAAGGCATTACCACATACTCATAGTAACCATACCATGATCGAAAAGCTGTCTTTGAAATATCCTCATCTGCTATTCTCAACTGGCGATAACCCGATCTCAGATCGATTTTAGAAAACACTCCTGCTCCACTCAACTGGTCAAAATATCATCAATCCTTTGAAAAGGATACCTGTTCTTCACGATGACATGGTTTAACTCTCTATAGTCGATGCATAGCCTCATACTACCGTCTTTATTTTTCACGAAAAAAACTGGTGCACCCCAAGGCGATACACTAGGTCGAATCTACCCCTTATCCAATAACTCATTCAGCTGCTTTTTCAATTCTTCCAACTCCTTAGGTTCCATGTGGTACGGAGCCTTAGATATAGGTCCCGTCCCTGGTTTAAGCTCAACACTAAAGTCGATGTCCATCTTAGGAGGTAACCCTGGTATCTCATCCAGAAAAACATCTCCAAACTCATTAACCGCTGGTATATCTGTTGATGACGGCTCTTCCACCCGAGTATCCCACACGTGGCAAAGGATCAAAGGACACTTCTTTCTCAAACATGACTTCAATGTCATCACTGCGATCAACTTCATCTTGGGCTTTACAACAAACCCCCTATACGACACTTTGGTTTCCTTAGTCCATTTTAAAGACACTCTCTTCTGCCGACAATCTATCTTAGCGTCATACTTACCCAACCAATCCATCCCGACTATAACCTCAAACCCCTCCAAAGGAAACTCTATCAGGTTGACTGGCAAGTCTACTTGCCCAACCATTATAGACACCCCTTTATATAACTTAGTAAATGACACGGACTCTTCCGAAGGTATAAACATATCATCTTTTACCAACTCATACTCTCCCAAACTCATAGCTAAGGCATGACTCCTAGATACAAACGAATAGGATGCCCCTGAATCAAACAATACAAAAGACGGCGTGTTATAAACAAGGAATGTACCAGTAACCACATGAGCATCATCCTCAGCTTCCTACTTGCCAATCATAAAGAGTTTATCGCTGTTCTTCTAACCTCCACCCTGAACTGTAGTTGCTGAAGTGGTAGGCTTAGTCGCCGAGTTTTGAGTCACACTGTTGTTCGGACGTTCATAGTACCCTTCATTATTGCCGTTATAGCCGCCATTATTGTTACTTTGGCCTCCTTTATTTTCCCACGATCCAGCTGGCCTATTACTAGCCAGTCTCCGACTTGGAGCATGCGAGTAGTTTCTTTGGTATAACCACAGAAAACCTCCTCCTCCTCCTCTAGGAGATCATACACTCAAACCGTTTGTGGCCTGTCCCACCACAGTTGAAACATAGAAGAGTGGAGTTCTCACCAGTACTCCAGCCGCCTCTTCCCCATACTCTGTGACACCCCCATACTCCAAGTGCCTTACCAGGACCACTCAGGTATAGGAACGTCACCATCTCGGTTACCCGAGGTAATGATAATCATAAGACAATAAAGAAACGTACTTTAAAAGTAAATATAGTTTAAGTGATTACATGTCTCAAACCAAAACTGTTAAATCAAATACAAACCAAAACCACAACTGTCTACTAGCAAAACTGAATAACTAAGGACATCGTCTGACACAGCGGAAGACTCTTCTAACTGCAAGTGATGACTCATCCCAGCTAGCCCATATGCATCATATCAAACCTGCTCAACAACTGCTCACCATCCCCGAATGGATCACCACAGTTTTTAAAACAATTAGACGGGGTCAATACTAATTACACAACACAAATCACAACAGAACAAATGCCAAACAGCTCATTCGTCACATCAACCCCAGTCTCCATAATCATTCTCCACACCACTGACTACACACTAAAGTGTGTAGCCCTGCCAGAGTACCCATCGTAATAGATACTCCACACCGCAAGTGAGGGACCGCAACCGTACCCACCTAAGCCCCGCTCATCTCCATCGAGCGATAAACCCATGTTCATTAATGTGCACATCACTCCTGTGGCGGGTTCCACAAAAGGCGAATCAAGGGCGTGAAGCCAGTCCCGCAAATGACTCCACTCAGCCAAGGACGCACCCCGAAGACCACAGACAGATACAACAACAATCAATGATATTAATCAACAATACAACCAACAGTATAACCAACAACCGTCACAACCACCAACAACATACTTTAACAATAATCACAATGAAACCACCAAACACATCATGTAATTAATACTGAGTAGGGAAACCCTACCTGGAATGCAATCACAGAATCGACGATCTAGCAAATTTGTCTCAAAACCTCTCTTCTACGAACCCTTCTCCTATACATACATTCATACAATTACTACCTTAACCATACAATCATAAAAACCCCCAAATTCCTAAATTAGGGTTTAACCAATATTAACCAAACGCTATAAAAATGATATGTAGAACTTACCCTTGACGCAAGGATCACAACGGTATAAAGAAAAAAGGAAACTGACACTTCTAGCTCCGGGATTTGCTAATAATGCGAATGAATCGATCAACGTAACTTGCAATCTCTCCTTTTTGTTTTTTTAGGTTTGTAAAAGTGTTTAGGAAAATGATGACGGAGTATTATATATTAATCCGCATTATTAACAAAACCCGTCAAATATCACCCGTAAGATCAACTTACTCGATTGAGTAAGTAACATACTCGATCGAGTGCCACTTACTCGATCGACTGCCAAGCCTACTCGATCGAGTACCCTACAGGCAGACTACTGTTTCGTAGAAAAACATACTTACTCGACAGAGTAAGCCCCACTCGATAGAGTACCCAAAGACTCATAAAACCATAGTATTACAGTCTTCCTTCCTTAAAAAGAACTTCGTCCCCGAAGTTCAACCCATAAACAAAAACAAAACATACTAACTCGATCAAGACATAACAACGTAAATAAGAACTCAAAACAAAACTCCAACCCATCAAACATGGAATCCCAACACAAACTCCACCAACTATGTCTACCCCCACAACATGACTCACGATATCATATCCACCACATTATAACCTCTCTCGACACTAACTCCACACACTAGCAACTACCCTCCACAAACGCCGCTAGTTCCGTTTCACTAACATATTATCCAATAGAAAATCCAATATCAAGACACTCATAAACATCAAACGGAATGTTACATTCTACCACCCTTAAAAGGAACTTCGTCCTCGAAGTTTACTCACACTTATAAACATCATCATCCAACTGCCAAAACTATGGAACTCATAATCATCATCATCCAACTGTCAACACTATCAAAATATTCTCACCATCCTAGACATCACACTACTACAAGCACGACCATGACCTTTCTAACAATATCAACCACAATACAAATCCATCCTTTATGCTACATCAACGCTCTACTTCCAATTATACTATAACATGCACAACCATCAAACTCTCTTTTATAGCATCCTACTCCTCTTAAGATAAATGTTACGTCCTCGTAACTCACTAATACTAAATCCTTAGTTATATCTTCTCATTGTCCTCATCACCACCGCATGTTAAAGATAACCGCCTATAGTCTAAACACTCACCATTCCTATATCCAAGGCTCTCTTACTGAACAGTTCTTATACCACAATTCATTCGGCACACCACTTAACCTATACCACAAAATCCGTAACAAAATCACCATACCAACTCTTCATTATTACCACAAAACAACACACCTCTCTCTATATAAAGCACCTATCTCCAAAAGCATAACTCACGATCCATACTCATTACACACACTCACACTAGATCCTCAAGTTCTTTCTTTTATTACCACAAACACATCCACAACTTACCATGATACTAAAGTCCGACACCCTATACTCACTGTCTCAACAAAAGATTATGAACACCTGCAACTTTCAGATCTGTACAACACATGTTCCACGAATCACTTGCCATCACTAAGTCAACCAATGCCTCCCCTAACAGAACATCACAAGTACTCCAACAACCTCTCGCAACTGTTTCCCATCAACAAGATATCACTATACTATGACAACAACGAAAACATACACAACTCTCTTCCACATCATACTCTACCCTTACTCAACTAGTAAGAAACATCAATAAATAAAACAACCGTCTATATGTACAACCCGAAACTCACAGGAAGTAACATCAAACAAAACAACAATCTATGTGGGGTCATGGGCCACGTCTCGGTCTGTGGGTTTGGGGGCCACCTACCGGTCAGATGTCATGGGCCACCTGTACGCCAAGCCAATCTGTTGGACATGCAGCGGTCTTTTGAAAGCCACGCTCGGCGGCGTAAAGATGCTTTCGACCGGATCATTTTAGATCGGTCGGTTTCGTCTTGGTAAGGGTCTCGAAACGATTAGAGATGTTCGGGTCGCCACCAAGCATTTGTGGGATGCCTGGAACCCGTTCGAATTCCACTTTATACCTCGGTCAAATCGAAGCACAAAGCAGCGTTTTGACATAGGTACTAAAGAAAAGGAAATCGTCCCTCTTTAGCATCCTATCTCTAGAATGACTCTCGTACGCCCTGGATAAGGTCGTCCACTATCCAAAGTTTCTGAGTAAGAGGTGAAGGTACATATTGGGAAGCCCTTTAATTAGACACCCAATCCCGCCCGCGTTTAGCGGCCTCTACTGATCGATCTTGGTTGGTTGAATGCAAAAGTTGATAAAACGGTTTAAATGCATGAATGCGCATCCAATGTTTTAAACCTAACATGTGAGAGCTTTCTAAGTCGGTTGATTTAATCCAAGTATCAAGTATAAGATGTGGAGTTGGATTAATGATTGATTTGCATGCAAGACGGAAATTAAACATCCATTTACCATATTAGGTTTAGGGTGCATAACATGATCCATTTGTCTTAGTAAGGTATTTTGCAAATGTGGTTTTGAATAATCGAATAGTCATCTGATCCGTCCTATATCCGGGTTAACCGGAGTCAGGATCGTCCTAGACTAACGCTAGAAGGGAACAGGCCCTGTACCAGACGGCTATAAGAGGCGCGAGCCAGCCGGCGGTGTAAGGGGCCTCCCTCTGGTTTTGAAAATGAGAAATGGGAAGCCTACTTGAGGCGCGGGTTTGCCAACGGTTGTATGCCGTGTTCTGACTGTTTAGAAAACGTTATAAAACGTGTTGAAAACGGGTGTTTGAACCCGACTTGATTTTGAAAAGGGTCGTTTAGACCGCATTTATTGATTTGAAGAACTAGACTCGAATAATCATCATTATTTGATAATATTCGGTGTCGGGTTCGATTTGACAAACTTGACATGAATAGTTTTGAAAAATGATTATGGACTAATTGTTTTAAGTCCATTTTGAATGTAATTAGTCGATACTCGTCATCGTGCCCGGGTTAAAATCCGGCATGGTATGTAGAACCAAGGATGATTTTGTGTTGGTGACTAATATGTTTGTTTGAAAATATGAAGAAATGAAATAAAAGGCTTTAAAATACCTTCTAAAATGTCATTAACCAAATATTATCACCGAAACACAGATTTAACCGTCATGGTATGAGGAACCAAGGGTGAAAAATGTTTTATGGTTAAAGCATGTGAAATAAAACAAAAAGGTTTCGAAAATACTTGAAATGGTAAAAACCAATTACAAATATGAAAAATGGATTAAGGGAAATGACGAGAACAAACACGGTTGATCTCTGGTCTGAATACCCCATTTAGGCGCGAGCCTGTTGGCGACCCAAGGGGCTTCTGCCTCAGACCAAAAATCGCTTTTGGCTCGTTTATTCCACGTTTTGGTTCATGTTATGCATGTTTTAGCATGTTAGAGTCATGAAACAAATGAAAACATAATAAAAGAGGATTTTTACACCCTCATACTTACATGTTTGGTTATGGCGAGTGACCGACGTAAGTGTAATAACTCTTTTGATCGGAAAAAACTCGGTTTAAAACCGTTTTGGTAAGTAAAAGAGTGTTTTAAAAGTTTAGTGATGGTGTAGTGGTCAAAGTGGTCGGTCAAGTGATTTAATGCACGATGACGGTACCAAACAATGTGTAAGGCTCGTGTTTACGATCAGTAGGTCGTAAATACGCGTTGGATTGTGACTTAAGAAGTCGAGTCGAGAATTTTAAGGGAGAAAAGAGGGGGCGGACACTCGCGTAAGTCTCAAATGGGTGGCATTTGAGGGGTATTTATAGGAGAATGAGTGGTTGTGTGAGTTTTGAGCGACGTGGCCCCTTGGGCTGCTCAAAGAGGCGTGAGCCACGTCGCGGGTCTTCGAGCTGTGTTGTCGCTTTCACAACAAACGCAATCATGATTTGTTCTATCCTAGGATTTGTAGTCATATGTTTGGTACTTGACCATTCATAAATCCGGGAAATCTTAGCATAGAAGGTTTGAAGATATTTTGTTTTTGTGGTTGACTCGGTTTGACTCGTTGTTGGAGCCGGGATTTGAATTTTTGAGTCGGTTTTTGGTCCGGTGTCGGTTTTGACTCTAGTTAGTGTCATTGCGACCCCGTCGTTGTGCATTAAACACTCCAGGTATTTTTGAAATGTTTTATTTTCGAAATCGTTTTAAGTTTTCCGACGTAAAGTTGTACATAAACTGTCGATCAAACGCCGCGATTCCAAAACATGTTGTAGTCCGATAATCATCGGGTGTTTGTTGGAGTCTCAGCAGATACTGGGTATCTACAGAGCCCCCACTTTGACTGAGGCTTGGACAGGGTGAAAGTTAAAGTAGAGCCCCCAGGTCAATCGAATATTACAACTTAGAGACCTAAGCGACGTCGAGGCAACTCGAAAAGATTCGGGCCAAGGACCTGCCGTCGGGAAGGGCGACGCCAAGGCGACTCGAGGGTACTAGTCAAGGACCTGTCGTCGGGAACATTTTAGAGTCTGTCGACTGTCCGTGCGGGTCGTTTAAAGTCCGTTAGACTACGTACAAAGGCTCGCCAGCCATAAGAAGGAGTCACACCTGAGGCATCTTCGGATATGTCCTTGCATGGTTGCGGATAAAGGATCGCCAGCTGTGGTGCATATGTGAGGAGGGCTCGCCAGCCGCGATGCGTTGTAAGGCTCGCCAGCCGAGACAAGGAAATGTACCCGAGGCATCTTCGGGATGTGTCCCTGAAAGGTTGCGGACAAAGGCTCGCCAGCCATGGTGCGTATGTGAGGAGGGCTCGCCAGCCGCGATGCGTTGTAAGGCTCACCAGCTGAGACAAGGAAATTTACCCGAGGCATCTTCGAGATGTGTCCCTGAAAGGTTGCGGACAAAGGCTCGCCAGCCATGGTGCGTATGTGAGGAGGGCTCGCCAGCCGCGATGCGGTGTAAGGCTCGCCAGCCGAGACAAGGAAATGTACCCGAGGCATCTTCGGGATGTGTCCTTGAAAGGTTGCGGACAAAGGCTCGCCAGCTGCAGTGCGTATGTGAGGAGGGCTTGCCAGCCGCGATGCGTTGTAAGGCTCGCCAGCCGAGACAAGGAAATGTACCCGAGGCATCTTCGGGATGTGTCCTTGAAAGGTTGCGGACAAAGGCTCGCTAGCCATGGTAAGGTCGGTTAATGGACCATGGGAGTAGCCGCGTCGATTGGGCTTGTTTTGAGAATAGCGAACTCGTGATGTCGCTGGGGAAATAGTGAGTATGGATTCTCACTATCACTATTTTTGGAATGAGTGGGTTCCGCGAGGAAGCCCCCTACTGGTATTTGAAGGAATAATGAATTTGGAATTTTCACTATTCGTCGGCTTGAATTTGCAGTGGCAGTTTTGATCGCCGTTCGTTTTAATTTTGATAGCAAACTTGAGTTTGCTATAGCGTTCGAAGTGACGGTTTATGTGTCGCCGTTGACATGTGATGTAAATAGTGAATTTGGAATCTTCACTATTGATTGAAGTGACGGTTTATGTGCCGCCGTTGACATTTGATGGAAATAGTGAATTTGGAATCTTCACTATTGATTGAAGTGACGGTTTATGTGCCGCCGTTGACATTTGATGGAAATAGTGAATTTAGAATCTTCAATATTAATTGAAGTGACGGTTTATGTGCCGCCGTTGACATTTGATGGAAATAGTGAATTTGGAATCTTCACTATTAATTGAAGTGACGGTTTATGTGCCGCCGTTGACATTTGATGGAAATAGTGAATTTGGAATCTTCACTATTAATTGAAGTGACGGTTTATGTGCCGCCGTTGCTTGAAATTTGGAGGAATAGCGGTTTTTGAATTTTCGCTGTTATTTTGAAGTTGGAGGAAAATAGCGATTTTGACTTTTCGCTATTATTTTTGAAGTTGGCGGTTTTGATCGCCGTTTGCTTGAAATTTTTGAAAATAGCGAATTTGAATTTTCACTATTTGGTTTTGTTTGTTTTTGAGGAAATGACGATATTCAATATCGTCAACGAAAATTTTGAGGTTTGTTATGGGAAATTGGGCCAAAGCCCAAATTTCGCTGAAAAAGAAAAGGGGAGGCCTGGTTTAGGCGCGAGCCATCTGGCGATGGAAGCCGGCTTCCCTATTTTCTGTTAAAAAGACACGAGGTTGAGCTGCGGATGATTATTCATCTTCAACCTCAAAATCTCGCAAAATCGCCATTAAAGGACCTTCTAGCTTGCTTTCTCTTGTGCGATTGTCAACAAATGTCATCTCAAGGTAAGTATTTCCTCTTGAATCCTTTCAAATTTGTTGATTTTAGCTAGATTAAATTAGCGCGAAGTTTTGCCCTAAAAAAATCGAATTGGGCGTTTTCGATTGAGCCAATTTCGAGTGAAATTGATGTTTGCATTAGGTTAGAAACCTGTTTAGGAGTATAGGGGTGCTTTTAGTTTGCATTTTGGTTCCCGTTCCCGCTCCCTATGCTCGAAAAACGTGAATGAGGCGAGAAACCGTCTCATTTCACAATGCCAAGTTTATTTGCTTGGGTAGTGGGTCCCACTAGGTTGCATTGTAGTTGGGAAAACCCGTGTTTGCCATCTAAGGACCTTCGTTGGATGTTTGTGGGCAAAATTGGATTTTTGCTTTTTGCGACGGTCTTACGTCTGACAAAATAAGCGTCTGTTTGGGCTTGAATTGAGTCAGTTTGCCTTGAAATGGACCTTATTGGTAGTTTAGGTCGTTTTGAGGCGTGATAAAATCACGTTTGCTTTTTCGCGGTCGTTTTTGAATTTTTGACCGGTTTGGGCTCAAATTAGCATATGAATTGCCTTTTTGAACCGTAGAAAAATCCCCATTGTGTCGGGAATGTAAAATCCCTATTGTGTCGGGAGTGTATTTTGGGTTGTCGGCAGACCTTGTGTGGGTCTTGAAATGCAGTTTTTGGGGTTTTGACTCGTCTTTTGCTTGAAAAGAGGGGCGAGTCGTTTTTGTGCCTTTTTTGGATGGTTTGGGGCGGGATTGCCCCTCGTTTTTGTATTGCAGGTTGTGTTTTTTTGTTTTTGGATTTATCCATTTCATGCCGTCGTAATGCCGAAATTTCGGCTGACGTTTTTTGTTTGTAGGAGAGTGTTCGGAGCAGGCCGAGTTTATGGCTGCGACTCTTGAGGGGTTGTTCGGGTCGGGCCCGGTTAGTACTCCGGTTATGTAACACTACGGATTCTCCTTGGAGCCTACTCGACCGAGTAGAGCCTACTCGGCCGAGTAGTGCTCTGAGTGCGTGTTATTTTGGTTCTGCCGAGGAATACTCGGCCGAGTATAGTGAATACTCGACCGAGTATTGGACATTCGGCCGAGTGTGCACTTACTCGACCGAGTGTCCGGTTTGGCGAAGTTATATTTCGACGGTTTGATTAAGGAGTGATTAGGGTATTTTATATTTCCGCGACAGTTTTCTAATATCATTTTCACAACTTTATCATTTCTACGTTACCCTAATCATACCCAAAACATTCCCTAATCCTTCCATTGAACATTTCGTAGCATTTTGTGTGGGTAATTGCGGTGATTCTTGCGTATAAGTTCTTGTTGCACTGTTGGTAAGTTCTATCTTTGTGATTATTGCATCTTTTTGGGTTACTGTACATTAATATGGGAAGGGGATGTTGGGAATTGTACAAAGTGTAATTGTGTTGCATGATCATTGTATAGGAGAAGACTTCGTAGAGGAGCCTTTTTGACTGTCCGTGTTGCATACTGCTGTGATTGCTAAGGTAGGGTCTTCCCTACTCAGTTTACCGTGCTTTACCTGATATGTTGTTGCAATTATCGTTGTTTGTTGATCATCGTAGTATGGAGATTGTTGTGACAGTGTTGGTGTGAGGGGATTGAGATGACAGTAACGTCATGTGATTGTTATTGTGGTGGAGTCACTTGCGGGAGTGGCTTCACACCCTAGTTCGCCCTCCGTGGAACCCGCCACGGGAGGGGATGTGCACATTAAGGGACAGGATTATTGTCGCTCGTTGAGGAGTGGACTAGGTGGGATCGGCTGCGGTCACCCATCGGCGGCGAGGATTACTGTTGCGATGGGTAATGGCGGGGCTACACACTTTAGTGTGTAGTTGGTTTCTATGTGAGCTTGGGTGATTGGGAGTTGACGATGATCAGACGAGTATTGCATTTGTTTGTCTTGTTTGTTGCATAATATCGACCCGTTGTTGTTGTTGTGGAATGCGGTGATCCATTCGGGGATGGTGAGCAGGCTTGACAGGTTTTGCTAGTGAGAGCTTGGGGATTATCTTGGGAGATTTGCCACCACGAGTCATAGCATCACCGTCAGAGTCTTAGCGAGTTTTCTTTTATCATTATTAAGACTTTGAAGTTGTATTTCGTTAGACAGTATTTGGTTTTTGGATATTGTACACTTTGCAATTTACGTTACTTTAATAAATGGGCTCAGTTCAGACGCTTTTGATATGTACTAACCTCGGGCAACCGAGATGGTAACGCACTCTCATGGTAGGGTGGTCCTGGTAAGGCACCTTGGTATGAGGGGGTGTTACAAAGTGGTATCAGAGCCGAAGATTCCGGCACCTAAACAAATGAATTTAATGAACCTAGGGAGTCTAAATAAAATGAACCCGGGGAGAGTTGTTTGGAGCTA
Source organism: Silene latifolia (assembly GCF_048544455.1). NCBI lineage: Eukaryota > Viridiplantae > Streptophyta > Magnoliopsida > Caryophyllales > Caryophyllaceae > Silene > Silene latifolia. Next base: position 22,991,884 of record NC_133534.1, read on the forward strand.
CCGCAAAGACTCGGGAGACGTCCCGGAGTCGCACATTGGCCCTTACTAACTTGAGCCGGTAACATGGGGGAAAGTGTGATGAGGACTAGGCTTTGTATGTGCACTTATGTGAAGATACATGTTGGTAAAAGTCGATAGTCGCATATATGTGTGATGAAGTTCTTAACTGTTGTGATGGGAGAAGTAGTAGATGGAACGGGTTGTGATTTCAACGTTGAATATAGTATATGTGCAAATTGGATGTTGATATGATTACAATATGGTGTTAAAGTTTAATATATGCATTACATGCTGACGTGATTATAACGGGATTTTAAATTCTTAAGTATTTGCTGCGGGAACAGTGAGCATGATAGGGGAATCGTAATTGTAAATCTTTTATGGCGTAACTCGGCCGAGCATGGTAGACACTCGACCGAGTATGGAGTACTCGGCCGAGTAGCCAAAACTCGACCGAGTGTTGTTTGATAAGAAGTAGCAATTGCTACTGTTTGCGATAACTCGACCGAGTATGCGTGTATACTCGACCGAGTGTCGTCCACTCGGCCGAGTGTGGTTGCACTCGACCGAGTGTTCTTTTTGGCGTTTTGGCGTTTGTCTCTGGAGTCGATACTCGACCGAGTATCTGGGAAGGTACTCGACCGAGTCACCTTTACTCGACCGAGTATGATGTATACTCGGCCGAGTGTTCTTATGGCGGAAAGGGTGTTAAAATTTTGAGCATATGTTTACGTTTCTTTCTTTCTTATCAGCTCAAAATGCCTCCCAAAAGAACTCCCGCACAGATCCAAGCTTCAGAGATGTCTATTGATGAGGTTGCTCGCATGATTGAGCAACAAGAGGCTCTCCTTGAAGCTCTAAAAAATGTGGGAAAAGAAAACGAGAAGAAGATGGATGCAACCCAGCTTAGCATCAACATTGCTCGTTTTCACCCTCCCACATATGACGAGGTAGGTGAACCAAAGCTGCTCGAGAAGTGGCACCGTGAGATTGAGGCTCTAATGGAAATGGTTAAGTGCCCTGAGGACATGATTGTTGAGCAGGTGGTGTACTACCTAAGGGGAGAAGCTGCAGTTTGGTGGCAGAACGTCAAGGAAGATGCTAGAGCTTACTACCAGGAAGAAGGGGCTATTCCGTGGTCTGGGTTGAAGAGTGCTATGAGGGAGCAGTTTGTGCCGGAGCATATCCGACACAAGATGAGATCCGACTTTGAATCTTTCACTATGTCCGAGGAGATGACAGTCACTGATTACTATCATCGGTTTATGGAGCTATCTCGTTATGTGGAAGATTTGCAGCTCGGACGAGAGAGGTTTGGCTCTCCGATTTGAGAGGGGTTTGTCGCTAAGATCGTGAGTCGTATGCATTTGGGGTTGCTCGACCTCAAGGAAGTGTATCTGAGGGCGGGTCAAAGCTGAGAGAATGGTGGATCTCTCAAGGGAGATTGAAGAGAGGACTACTACAGAAAAGAGGAAGGCTGATAGCGGGAACAACAATCAGCCAACCAACAAGAAAGGGAATTTCAATCATGCCAAGGCTTTCTCTAGTGGAGCTGGATTCTCTGGAGGTTCTCGTGGCTGGGGAAAGAATGGAGGTCGGGCTGTAAGTGACAACACGAACCTTACATGTTTCAACTGTGGTGGGATAGGCCACAAAAGGCGGGAATGCACGAGCTACAAGCCCGGAAATGGTTCGGGAGCTCGATCAGGAAATTTCTCTCAGGGGCCGACTCAGAGTTTTGCTAGTAACCGACCGGGAGGTTCATGGGGCAACAGAGGTGGACAGGGTAACCAGGGCGGTTACAATCGCGGTGGTGGTGGATCTTACCAGCGTCAGAATAACAGTGTCACCCAGGATTCGGCAGCTAAACCTAGTACCTCCAATGCTTCAGTTCAGGGTGGAGGACAGAAGAATAGTGGAAAGCTCTTCATGATGGATAAGCAGGAAGCACAAGATGATGCTCATGTAGTTACTGGTACCTTTCTTGTTAATAATGTACCGTCCTTTGTTTTGTTTGATTGGGGCTACACATTCTTTTGTGTCTAAAAGTCATCTTTGTGTCTATGGGTTTGGGACAGTTTGAGGTTGTAAAAGATGATGTGTTCATACCTTTGGGAGTCTCGTGTCGTGTCTCAAGTTATATAAGGGTATATCTATGGTGATTGGAGGGGTAGATTTACCAAGAAACCCGTTAGAGTTTCCTAAGGATGGGTTTGAGGTGATTGTCGGGATGGATTGGCTAGGTAGGTATGACGCCAGGATAGATTGTAGACAAAAGAGAGTGTCTTTAAAGGGTCCCAAGGGTGTTAAGGTGTCCTATAGAGGGTTTGTGGTAAAGCCTAAGTGTAGGTTTATAGCGGTTATGACTTTAAAGTCATGTTTAAGGAAGAAGTGTCCCTTAATTCTTTGTCATGTGAGAGATCACCGAGTAGAGCCGCCGACAACTTCTGAGATTTCCGTGGTGAAAGAATTTGAAGATGTATTTCCTGAGGAAATACCGAGTTTGCCTCCCAAGAGGGATGTCGATTTCAGCGTGGAGTTTAAGCCGGGAACGGGTCCTATATCCAAAGCACCTTATCGTATGGCACCTAAAGAGTTGGCCGAGTCAAGAAGCGAGATACATGAGTTGTTAGACAAGGGTTATATCAGGCCTAGCGTGTCACCGTGGGGAGCTCCAGTTCTTTTTGTAAAGAAGAAAGATGGGAGTATGAGACTGTGCATTGATTACAGAGAGCTCAATCGGGTCACAGTGAAGAATAAGTATCCGTTGCCAAGGATTGACGATTTGTTTGATCAGCTAAGTGGAGCTGGTGTGTTCTCTAAGATTGATTTGAGATCGGGGTATCATCAACTGAGGATAGCGGATGAGGACATTCCTAAAACAGCGTTCCGATCTCGTTATGGTCACTACGAGTACGTAGTGATGCCTTTTGGGTTGACCAATGCGCCAGCAGCTTTTATGGATTTGATGAACCGGATCTTCACACCGTTTTTGGATAGGTTTGTGGTTGTTTTCATAGACGATATCCTAGTTTATTCCAAGACCAAGGAAGAGCACGAAGAGCATTTGAGGATAGTCTTGCAGACTTTGAGAGAAAATCAGCTCTATGCCAAGTTATCCAAGTGTGAGTTCTGGTTAGAGGAAGTGGCTTTTCTAGGCCATGTAATATCCAAGAAGGGAGTATCTGTGGATCCTAGTAAGATTGAGGCTGTCACCAAGTGGGAATCGCCGAAGAATGTTGCTGAGATCCGGAGTTTCTTAGGCCTTGCTGGCTACTACCGGAGGTTTGTGAAAGATTTCTCTACCATAGCACGGCCTATGACATCCTTGATGAGGAAGGAAGTCAGATTCGTTTGGGATGAGAGTTGTGAAACGGCGTTTCAGACCTTAAAAGAACGCTTGACCACAGCTCCTATCCTAGCCTTGCCAGAGGGTTGTGAGAACTTTGAAGTTTATACCGACGCTTCAAAGAACGGTCTAGGTTGTGTTTTGATGCAGGGAGGGAAAGTGATAGCTTATGCTTCGAGACAGTTGAAGCAATATGAGGAGAGCTACCCTACACATGATTTGGAGCTGGGTGCAGTTGTGTTCGCTCTTAAGATTTGGAGGCACTATCTTTACGGCGCAACTTTTAAGGTGTTCTCTGATCATAAGAGTCTAAAGTATATCTACACTCAAAAGGAGCTTAACATGCGACAGAGGCGGTGGATGGAACTGATTGGAGATTATGATATGGAGATCATCTATCACGAAGGTAAAGCTAATGTGGTCGCAGATGCTTTGAGTAGGAAGAGCGTTCATTCGCTATGTACATCTATGTCCTTGCTGAAGTTGAGAGATGAGATGTCTAGATTGAGGATCTTTATGATTCGAGAAGGGAATACCATCGGGGATTTGACGATCGAGCCAGAGTTGTATGAAAACATCAAAAGTAAGCAGGAGCTTGATCCTAAGATCCAGGAGTGGAAGTCAAAGGTAGAGAGTGGAACAGCTTCCAGGTTCTCTATTCATCCAGATGGAAGTGTTCGTTTTGATGGGAGATGATGTGTTCCTGACGATGCAGAGTTAAGGAGAATGATCTTGTCTGAGGCTCATTGCACTCCTTATTCAGTTCACCCGGGTGGTGACAAGCTTTACAGAGACCTTAAGAAGACTTTCTGGTGGCCGAACATAAAGAGAGATGTAGCTGAGTTTGTGGCTAGATGTTTGACCTGCCAAAGGGTCAAAGGTGAACAAAGGAGACCTCAAGGTAAGATTCAGTCTCTGACAGTGCCCGAGTGGAAGTGGGAGTCGATCTCCATGGATTTTATTGTGGGATTACCTAGGTCACAGCAAGGTAACAACATGATTTGGGTGATTGTGGATCGGTTAACCAAATCAGCCCATTTCGTTCCCATGAAGGATACTTGGTCTAAAATGCAGCTGGCTTTGGGTTACAGAAAGCATGTGGTTCGGTTGCATGGTATTCCGAAAGATATTGTTTCGGATCGTGATGCGAGGTTCATATCAAAGTTTTGGCAAGAACTGCAAGAGTTGATGGGTACAACGCTGAAGATGAGTACAGCTTTTCATCCAGCAACCGATGGTCAGACAGAACGGACCATCAAGACATTAGAAGACATGCTAAGGGCATGTGTTATGGACTTTGGAGGCAGTTGGGAAGACAGACTTGATTTGATTGAGTTTTTATATAATAATAGTTATCATACAAGCATTGGGATGGCACCTTTTGAAGCTTTGTATGGCCGGAAATGCCGAAGTCCAGTTTGTTGGGATGATAGTTCCGAGGCAGTGGTTTTAGGGCCACAATTGGTTCAAGATATGGTTGAGCAGATCCAGTTGATTCGCCAAAAGATGAGAGCAGCTCAAGATCGTCAGAAGAGCTACGCCGACTTACACCGCAGGGATATTGAGTTCGCGGTAGGTGACAAGGTACTTTTGAAAGTGTCACCTATGCGAGGTGTTATGAGGTTTGGGAAAAAGGGTAAGCTAAGCCAAAAGTTTATAGGTCCTTATGAAATTCTGGACCGTGTTGGCGAGGTAGCCTACAGGTTAGCTTTACCACCAGCTTTGGATAGAGTGCACAATGTCTTTCATGTGTCTCAACTTCGGAAATATGTGAGTGATCCGTCGCACATCCTAGAGATGGAGAATATTGAACTCGATGAATCCTTGTCCTATGCCGAGATTCGTAAGGAGATTCTTGTTCGCAAGGTTCGTAAGACCCGGAATGGTGAGACGGTCTTACTCAAGGTCCTTTGGTCTAATCATAATGTGGAGGAAGCCACATGGGAACCCGAGGAAGCTATGCGAGACCGTTTTCCTAACCTTTTTGATCAGGTATGTTTGGTTACGGGGACGTAACCGTTGTCTTTTTAGGGGGTAGGAGATGGTCGCGATGGTGTTTCGTTGTTTCTTTTTGCGTTGTTTGGTTCGAGTCGGGAGATGCGGGTAACTGGTTGTGATGTTTGTATAGTTCATTTGAGTTGTTTCATACGATTGTTAGAGTCTTGTGTCGTGGGGGTTGTGCTTGCTTGTAGAAGAGTGTGAACTTCGGGACGAAGTTCTTTTTAGGGGGAAAGATTGTAACACTACGGATTCTCCTTGGAGCCTACTCGACCGAGTAGAGCCTACTCGGCCGAGTAGTGCTCTGAGTGCGTGTTATTTTGGTTCTGCCGAGGAATACTCGGCCGAGTATAGTGAATACTCGACCGAGTATTGGACACTCGGCCGAGTGTGCACTTACTCGACCGAGTGTCCGGTTTGGCGAAGTTATATTTCGACGGTTTGATTAAGGAGTGATTAGGGTATTTTATATTTCCGCGACAGTTTTCTAATATCATTTTCACAACTTTATCATTTCTACGTTACCCTAATCATACCCAAAACATTCCCTAATCCTTCCATTGAACATTTCGTAGCATTTTGTGTGGGTAATTGCGGTGATTCTTGCGTATAAGTTCTTGTTGCACTGTTGGTAAGTTCTATCTTTGTGATTATTGCATCTTTTTGGGTTACTGTACATTAATATGGGAAGGGGATGTTGGGAATTGTACAAAGTGTAATTGTGTTGCATGATCATTGTATAGGAGAAGACTTCGTAGAGGAGCCTTTTTGACTGTCCGTGTTGCATACTGCTGTGATTGCTAAGGTAGGGTCTTCCCTACTCAGTTTACCGTGCTTTACCTGATATGTTGTTGCAATTATCGTTGTTTGTTGATCATCGTAGTATGGAGATTGTTGTGACAGTGTTGGTGTGAGGGGATTGAGATGACAGTAACGTCATGTGATTGTTATTGTGGTGGAGTCACTTGCGGGAGTGGCTTCACACCCTAGTTCGCCCTCCGTGGAACCCGCCACGGGAGGGGATGTGCACATTAAGGGACAGGGATTATTGTCGCTCGTTGAGGAGCTGGACTAGGTGGGATCGGCTGCGGTCACCCACTGGCGGCGAGGATTACCTGTTGCGATGGGTAATACGCGGGGGCTACACACTTTAGTGTGTAGTCGGTTTCTATGTGAGCTTGGGTGATTGGGAGTTGACGATGATCAGACGAGTATTGCATTTGTTTGTCTTGTTTGTTGCATAATACATCGACCCCGTTGTTGTTGTGGAATCTGCGGTGATCCATTCGGGGATGGTGACAGCTTGATGGTTTTGCTAGTGAGAGCTTGGGGATTATCTTGGGAGATTTGCCACCACGAGTCATAGCATCACCGTCAGAGTCTTAGCGAGTTTTCTTTTATCATTATTAAGACTTTGAAGTTGTATTTCGTTAGACAGTATTTGGTTTTTGGATATTGTACACTTTCCAATTTACATTACTTTAATAAATGGGCTCAGTTCAGACGCTTTTGATATGTACTAACCTCGGGCAACCGAGATGGTAACACACTCTCATGGTAGGGTGGTCCTGGTAAGGCACCTTGGTATGAGGGGGTGTTACAGGTTAGCACGCCCGCTGTGGTCGTGTAGGACGTTACTGAGGAGGAGAGGCCTCCTGAGCAGACTGTCGGGGCCTCAGGGACCGTCGAGGAGCGTGAGGAGCCCGTTGTTGGGGCTGTTAGCACTGGTAGAGCTCAGACTGGGGCTGAGGCGAGTACCTCCGGGAGGAGGGTTTCTTCGAGGGAGCGACGTCCTCGGGCGACTAGGCGAACGTTACGGAACGTCAACAGGGTTGTTGAGTTGGGCCCTATCCACCACGTTGAGTCTCGCGATCACAAGAGGCGGAGAGCGGAGACAACTGTGGACGATGCTGACGTCGCGACCTGGAGAGCCAGGCGATTTACGACCCCGCGGGGGTTGCTTTTACGGGCGACGCCTGAGTGGGCCGAGGGTTTTGACGGTAGCCAGTTGTTGCTTCGCTTGGACCGACACCTTTCCTACCGTGCTCACGAGGGCATGGTGAGTCGCATTCCCCGGTTGAATTTTGTCATTTTTGAAGTGTCGAGCCTAAATAGGCATTCTGACGTTGTCTGCTTTTGATTTCAGGAGATCGGCACCATGAGGACTTTCTCGGGCTTTTCTACCTGCTTGGGCCTCTACGACGTTCTCGGAGCCGGGTCGAGGGCGTTGATAGAGAGGTCGACGTTTGGGCCGTTGGTGGCCGCTTGGCGGGACATTCACAGGTCCTCGATTAGGTCGAACCTGTGTTTGATCCGTGCTATGTTGGACCGGTACTGGGACACGACGTCGTCGTTCCACATGGAGTTTGGGGAGGTCGGCGTGACTTTAGAGGACTTCGCCATGGTATCCGGCCTTCCCTGCGGTGAGCTGCCCATTGAGTTTACCGCGACACCGGAGAGAGTGTCCTCTCCTGCGGTCACTGCTTTGATCGGTGCTGCTTTGCCGGAGCCTTCCCACGTTACTCCGTACCTGATTGCGAGTTCCTACGTGAAGGACCACTTTGCTGAGAGGGTGGCAGGTGTTGCTCCGGCGCCGTTGGCGAGCCCAGAGGCAGAGGCTGACGCGAAGGAGGCGCGGTTGTGGTTGTGGTACTTCTTGGCTGCCACGTACTTTGGCGACAAGGGCGAGCGCTTGTCGACCAAGGTGCTTCCTCTCCTTGCCGACCTTGACGCTTTGGGTCGGTTTGACTGGGTTACGCCGGCTTTGGCGAGTTTTACCCGGTACTTGCACGCGGCGGTGCGTCCGGAGACAGTGAGAGCAGGTAGTGCTTCTGCTCTGGTTGGTCCCGGCCTCATCTTTGAGGTACGAGCGTTTTTTTTGTGGTAGTTTTTTTTTTTGAGTTTGATTTTGATTTTGACTTTGGAAATTTTTGAGAAATTGGCTAATTTGTGTTTGCTGTATTTGATTACAGGCTTGGTTGTATGCTTACTTCACTCCTCTGCGTCCGGGGACTACAGGCGGTGTTCCCTCGGCTTACCCTGCTGTGAGAGGTTGGACGGTGGGTCGGAAGAAGTCGACTAAGTCGACCTACGAGGACTGCAGGCGTCGCGTGAACAAGCTTCAGATTGCCGATGTAAGTTCTTGCCCTCTTCCCCTTCTCCTTTATAGAGATAGATAGAGATAGGATGATTAGGTAGCTTATGAATCCCCCAGTTAGCTGAATAACTTGGTTTCGAATGCAGTTTGTTGGGCGGCCTTGGGAGCACTACACGGGTGTGCCGGCTGCCGTCACGGAGCGTTTGCGACCTCGCAGCTCCCTGCGCCTGTACTTGGAGACGGCGATTGAGCCGGTTTGGTACCTAGGTGAGCGTTTGGTTTGCCAGTGCCTTACCGAGACTTTCGTCGTGCCGGTTGACCCGCCTGGGGTGTTGTTCTAGGAGTCGACTCCTGATGAGGTTGAGGAGCACTTTCACGGTCGGGGAGGTGAGGAGCTGTTGCTGCGGGACGCTGACTACGACACCTTCCGGTTGTTGAGGCTTGCTTGGTACCCGATCGAGGTATGTTTTCCTCTTTTATTTGTTTTCATTGCCTCTCTTGGTAGAAGGGTTTGTCATTTTTGATGTGGATCCAAATGGCAGGGAGTCGACCCGCTGATGAGGACTCAGCCCCCAGCTTTCCCGACGGAGACCACTTTTCAGGGGCCGGGTGGCGAGGAGCTTCAGTTGCGCTTACCGGAGCCCGCGGTGGCCGATGCTGGCATGGAGTGGAGGTTGACTGTTCTGAGGGTGAGTTCCTAACTTGAACACTTTCTCCAATTATACTTTGCCTTACATTGTATTGAAGGACATTTTTGTTTTGTAGGTGACGACTGTTAGTCACCAGAACTTGTGGCGGATGGCTAACCGCCGGAGGGCGCTTGCTGGTGACCTGGCTACGAGGGAGGCTCGGCTTTCTCAGGTACGTTTTGTGTGTTGTTTTTGTATATTTGGTGTTGTATTTCACGTTTTTTGATCTTGAGGATCTGTTATTGTGTTTGGCAGGGCACAGCTGATCCGGCGGAGCTTGCTCGGGTCCGTGCTGAGTTGGAGGCAGCCAGGTCGACGATCGCGGGCCAGAAGCTGGGGATCATCCGTCGGGACCAGGACTTGAGGCGTCATGAGGACGAGCTGCGGAGTCGAGACGCAGAGATTGCCCTCTCGAAGGCTCGGTTGGTCGAGCGGAGGAGCTTCACGTCGAGATGGAGCGTGAGACGCCGGAGAGTTCCCAGGAGAGAGGAGTCCGAGCCGGTGGTGGTGGTGTCTGCGTTGGCGGCGACTCCTAGTGAGACCAGGACTGGTCCGACGGGAGACGTCGAGTAGTTTGTTGTAGTTTCTCCGTGTCTTGGACTCTTGTTTGTACATATTTACATTTTGCGTGAGGCGGTTTGTATATATGTGTTTTTGGACCGTGGTTCATTTTGTGATTTTTGGCTTTTTTGTGTTGTGTTTCGGAAGAGCTCTGTCGGCTGTTGATTCTCCTTTTACTTTGCACCAGTTCCTGCATCGTTAGTGTAGAAAAACAGGCAATAGATAGCACATACGCAAAAAACGTAAACACGTAGAAGCATTTGATTGAAAATAAAAAATTAACCAAGATGACTTGAAGTTAAAATTTGAAATTTTGAAAATTCCGTGACAAATTGTCACGTTTGGAATTCAAAAGAAATTGATTTGAAAATTTGAGCAATTAACTCGTGTCGTGAATTAAATTGCATTGAAATTATTGAAAATAACTCGAAAAATTCAAACTCAAACCGTCAGGAAAGAATTTTAGAAAAGGATTTTTGCGAGTATATTTGGCTTTTGAGGTCAAGACTCGAATTTTTGAGTGCCTGGTTTTTGAGGAAAACTGATGTCGTGTTATCAATCTTCGATTTTGATTTTTGCTGGAAAATTTCGAAAAAGCAAAAAATTTTCAGAATTCGACTGACATGGAAACGATCCATCGCGGATCGGGGCGACTAGCCCTTCCCCCTATAAAAAAAAAGAGAAATCCGTATGTTTAAAGCTGCGTCATGGAAACCGTGTCGGATTTCGTAAAATGCGAAAACAAGAAAATGTGAGTGTGAAGAAACACAAAATTTCCTGGATCATCCCGAAGAGGCGCGAGGTTCCTGGCGGGAGGTTTTAGGTGTCAGGAGAAAACACATGTTGAAAGAGACAAGTCAACAGCGGGAATCCTAGAGAAGCCTCAAAGAGGCGCGAGCAGCTTGGCGATGGAAGCCGACTCTCCTCTTTTTCTGAAAAATGCGCTGATCATTTTGTATAAATAGGGACGTTTGCGCTTCATCGTTTCATCATCCGAAACACAAAAACATCTCTACAAAACCTCTTCTTCTTCCACAAAAACATTTCATGGAAGCTTTTGAGAACGCATTGCGACAATGGTTCCGGAATTTGTCGCCTCCCGAGAAGTATCAACTCGATTGCATGGGAGTTGGTCAATTGTTGGTGCTTCGTCAAGTCAAGGTGCAACCTTCGTTTCTTGAAGCGTGTTCTCGGTTTTGGGATTCGAAACATCATGTTTTCGTTTTCCCGAAAGGTGAAATTTGTCCTCTTGCCGAAGAAGTTGGAGCCATTGGTGGGTGGCCGGGTTGTGTTCCGGTGCTTCCTCCGACTCGGTTGTGCTACAAGGAGAAATTCCGTTCCATGTTGGGCTTATCAACCAGCCAAGTCAACTTTCTTCTTGCTCCACATGGTGTGGACATGTTGGCTCTTATCAACATCTTCTCGAATCGGTTAGATGCTAATGTCTCGGAGGTGGCTAGGAGAAGGGCTCTTGCATTTTGCCTCGTCCACGTATACCTCTTTGTTGATGTCTTGAAGAAGGAGGGGCCAAGATGTCATGGTAGCATGACCCTCATCCATGTGATTGAGTAAATGGAGCATAGTAGAGATCCATCATGGTTGGTGCTTGGAGAGATTATCCAAGCTTTGGACAAGGAAGGCTGTTGTGGAGAAGCTCCCTCTTTTGGATCGCTAAGGATCCTCCAAATGTGGCTATTGGAGAGGCTAAGGTATGTAGAGCCTCCGGTTAATCCTTCTTCTTACTCCTTCCGTCACCTTACCATGAGGAAGAAATTGTACCCGGATAGTTTTGCTTCCACCGAGGCCTATTGGGCCGCAAGATTGGCAGAGGAGGGTGGTCCTCATATCCGTTGGGTGGTGCCGTGGTGGCACTTGAGGTCCTTCACGGGGTTGCCTGCTTCGGATGCTAGTCCTCGTTCTTTGATGGTGGTGGGCTTGAAGGTTGTTTCCTTCATTTATCCCGAAAGGCTCATGAGGCAAATGGGGCGTCAACAAAAGGTGCCCGCTCAAGATACTCTTGTTCAAGAGAATGTGTTCCGGAACTCCGAGCTTATGGAATTCTTTGAAAGGTGGTGGGCCACTCGGCCGCTTTGGGAGGTACCAAACCCCGTTGCCACGACATGGGTGACTCCCGCTTATGTCAAGTGGTCACGTGCTCCGTCCTTGGAAGAGAGATCCAAATTTCGTAAGGACGAGGTTGTCGACTTGAAGTACTGAGAGGTTGGCAAGGCCAACCGTGCCTTCTTTGAGGAGTATGTTGATGGAGCTACTCCCGACGTGATGAGACCACCGAAGAGGAGGAGTTCCGGCCCTAAGAATATGGTGGGCCGTGCATTGGCTCGTCTTGGGTCGAATATGGGGTCTTGTGCTAGACCGGAGGCCGTCGCCGCCTTAGATTCGTTTAGGATCCGTTCTGAGGAAGAAGTCCATGCTAGGCGAGCCAACAAGAAGAACAAGGGGAAGATGTACCCCGAAGTAAAAGGCAAGGGTAGAATGGAAGAGTGAAGACCTCCATTACCCACTTTATTATGATGTTGTATTATTGTTGTGAGGTTTTTATTATGTTGTACTAGCTAGTTGTTGTGTGTTTTGTGCTAGTTTTATTATGTGAGGTGTTTTAGTCGACACCTTAGCTTTGACAAGTTGTAGACTCGTCGAGCTTTATTTATTGTTGAAATTGTAATCCCTCCCATTATTAATTAAATAAGAGGATTGCTCGTGTCAAAAGTTGTGAACGCTTGTTTCTTCCGTCCAGTTGGTAAAGGCAATTCGATTTGAATCGTCCTAAACATTTGTACTTGGGAAAGTGGTATTTTGTGGAAAGGGAGAAAAGTTCATTTTTGCACTTTGTTGGGAAAGGGAATGGTTTTTCCTTTCTCTTTTTTGGAAGTTGATGTGGGTGAAGTTTTTTTTTGATTGTGGGAATGGTTGTATCCTTCTTGTGTAAGAAAGGACTGCCTACGTATCCACCTGAAGTGGTGAAATCAAACCATGATCGTAGTTCGAAATGTTTTGTGAATTTGAATTGGGTTTTGTGGTTGTATCCCTCAGGCATAGGAGGGACTGCCTACGTATCCACCTGAAGAGGTGAAATCAAACCATGCTCGTAGTTCAGGGGTTTGTTTTTGTAGTGCAAATGGACGTTGCCTTTGGCGGATCAAAGGACATTCGAAACGGGCAAGGTGCCGCAGCTTAGACTCGATAAAACATGCAATTTCAAATCAGAACGTATTGAGGAACTTGACTTGAAAAGGGTTGAGGTGGTTGCTAGCTGCAAAACTAGGCTAGGTTGTTAACTGATAGGGTTCAAGGGTAGTATTTCTTGAGTTGGTCTAGGTTGGTCGGGTTTGTAAAGTCCTCCCCGTCTAGGTCACTCAGTCTCACTGCGCCCCCCGAAAGTATTTTCTTGACCAGGCATGGCCCGGCCCAGTTGGGTTTGAATTTTCCCCTCGGATCAACGGGTAATGGTGCTCGAACTGACTTGAGGACCAATTCGCCCTCCTGGATGTTTCTGGGTTTAACCGTCTTGTTGAATGCCCGTTGTATACGTCGTTGGTATAGCTGGACGTTGTGCAAGACGTTGAGTCGCCGTTCGTCTAGAAGAGTGAGTTGTTCGTACCTTCGACGGGTCCATTCCGCCTCAGGGACTTGACTCTCCAATAGAATGCGTAGAGATGGGACCTCTAACTCTACCGGTTGAACCGCCTCCATACCGTATGCTAGGTAGAAGGGTGTGGCGCCTGTCGGTGTTCGAATGGAGGTTCGGTATCCCCAGAGTGCGAATGGGAGTTTGCTCGGCCAATCGCGGTAGTTGTCTTGCATTTTCTTGATAATGGTGACAAGAGTTTTCTTCGCTGCCTCCACCGCTCCGTTAGTTTGGGGACGGTAGGGAGATGATCGATGTCGTTTGATCTTGTATTTGTCCAGCAAGGCTTGAGTTTCCGCCCGGAAGTGAGAGCCTTGATCGCTGATGATTTCATGGGGTACCCCATATCGGCAGATGATGTTGTTTTGAATGAACTTGGCCACTTGTTTGGCGGTCAAGACTGCATATGACTGCGCTTCTACCCACTTGGTGAAGTAGTCGATGGCGACGAGGACGAAGCAATGCCCCTTGGTGCCTGTCGGGTTGACTTTCCCGATGATGTCGATGCCCCAGGTTGAGAATGGCCAGGGTGATGTCATGGTGTATAAAAGGGATGGTGGTATGTGTTATATGTTGGCGAAGATTTGGCAATTGTTGCAATGTTTGACGTAGTTACGGCAATCGGCTTCCATGGTTGTCCAGTAGTAACCTTGCCGCATGATTTTCCGTGTAAGCATCATTGCACTCATGTGAGGGCCACATTCTCCGTCGTGAACCTCTCCCATGACTTTTTTGGCTTTGTGATGGTCAATGCAAAGGAGGAGAATTCATTGGGGTGTTCTTTTGTAGAGTTGATTTTGGTTTATCACGAATTGTGATGCAAGTAGACGGATGGCTCTTTGTCCTCTTTGATCAGAGTTGGGAGGAAATTCGTTTTTGGTTTTGTAATTGAGGATGGCTTGGTACCAAGGTTCATCATGGCTTTCCTCGTCGTCGATAATGGCACAAATGTGAGCTGGCTCGCTCCTTCTCTCAACACATAGGGGCATCAATGTCATGTCGTCGGGTATGATGACAAGTGCGGCCAGTTTTGCCAGGGCATCAGCAAATTGATTTTCCTCTCGCGGCAAGTGGAAGTAGTCGACTTGGTCGAAGAATTCGGCCTCTTGATTGATCTTTGCTCGGTAGGGAGCTAAGCTGTCAGATCGGATTTTCCATGATCCGGATACCTGATTGATGATGAGTGAGGAATCGCCATGGACCCTCAGTCTCTTGATGCCAAGTGTGATGGCTGCTTGTAGGCCGATGAGACATGCTTCATATTCAGCGGCATTGTTGGTGACGGCGAAGTCCAGCTTGACCGAGATCGGAACGTGTTCTCCCTCTGGTGATATTAGAAGGATTCCTACCCCGAAGCCTCTCAGATTAGATGCACCATCAAACTATAGGTCCCATGTGTCAGAGTCGGCACAAAGGATGTCTTCGTCAGGAAGTGACCATGTGTCGGTCGTTGGATCCTCGTTGACGGGATTTTCTGCTAGGAAATCGGCAACTGATCTTCCCTTGATAACCTTGAGAGGTACAAACATGAGATCAAATTCGGACAGCATGAGTGTCCATCTAGACAGCCTTCCGTTTAGTACGGGTTTTTCAAAGATGTATTTGACCAGGTCCATCTTGGAGTAGATGTGGACCGTATAGCTGAGCATGTAATGCCGAAGCTTCTTTGTTGACCATACTAGGGCAAGGCATGTCTTTTCTAGTTGGGTATACCTCGTCTCGTACTCAATGAACTTTTTGCTGATGTAGTAGATGGCTCGCTCTTCGTTGCCGACTGTTTGTGCTAGCATTGCTCCCATGGCTGTGTTGGTAACAGTCAGGTATAGGGACAGAGGAATCCCCGGTTGAGGTGGCATGAGGACAAGAGGTTTGGATAGGATTTCCTTTATCCTGTCGAAGGCCTTCTGACAATCGTCATCCCAATCGGTGTGATCGGAGGTGCGAAGCTTCTTGAATATCGGTTCACAGATCATAGTGAGCTTGGCAATGAACCGGCTGATGTATTGGACCTGACCGAGAAATCCCCGAATCTCCTTCTCGTTCCTAGGCCGAGGCATTTGTTGAAGGGCTTCGATTTTGGTTGGATCAATCTCAATGCCTCTTTTGCTAACGACATGTCCCAAGAGTTTTCCGGAGGTGACCCCAAATGCACACTTCTGAAGATTTAGTCTCATGTTATATTTCCGCAGACGAGCGAAGAATTTCTGGAGGGCACTGATGTGGCCGTCCCGTTCTTTTGATTTGATGATCATGTCATTGACATATACCTCTACCGCCTTATGCATCATATCATGTAGGAGAGTGGTAGCGGTCCTTTGATAGGTTGCTTCGGCGTTGATGAGGCCGAAAGGCATGACCGTGTAGCAATATGTACCCCACTGTGTAGTGAACGCAATTTTGTGCATGTCTTCCTCAACCATTTTAATCTGGTTGTACCCGGCATAACCGTCCATGAATGATAGGAGAGCATGTTCGGCAGTGTTGTCCACCAGGATGTCAACATGTGGCAAAGGGAAGTCGTCTTTTGGACTCGCCTTGTTCAGATCCCTGAAGTCGACACAAAGTCGAATTCTTCCGTCTTTCTTCGGTACCGGTACAATGTTGGCCACCCAATCCGAGTATTCAGACACTTTGATGAACCCAGCCTTGAACTGTTTGTCCACCTCTTCCTTGATTTTTAGGGCCCACTCAGGACGCATCCGGCGTAGCTTCTGTTTCACAGGTTTAGCCCCGGGTTTAATGGGTATCCGGTGTTCCGCAATTTCTCTGTCAATCCCAGGTATGTCTCTGTAAGACCAGGTGAACATGTCCTTGTATTCGTGGAGGAGATCAATGAACTGCTGTCTTTCCGAGGGGTCCAGGGTTGTCCCTATCCTAAGTTCTTGAGGTGTATTGTTGGTTCCTACGTTAATAGGCTCGGTTTCCTCAATGATGGGGGTTCTGGTTTCCCGTTTGTCAAGTTCTTTGGCTAAGTGAGGTGGGTAGTCACTCAAGTCAAATTCCTCATAGTCATTCAGAATTGCATTGTAGTTAAATTGAGACGAGTCATAAGCAAACTTAGCGTTCATTAAGTTGACACGAGCGAAAAGCTCGGAAAGGACATACATCTCGTGGTCAGTCAGAGGCGACACAGCAGAGGAAGCGGCCCCTGGAACAGGCTCCAGGTTGTCACCTTTCATGGGAGTGGGGGTGACGCTAGTAGACTCAGCCTCTGAATCAGCCACGACCTTGTGATAAAACAGTGGGAAGGGGACCTTGACTGGGACATCAGGAGTGTTAGGAGCTACGACAGACTCCGACTCAGACTTAGACTCAGACTCAGACTCAGATCCTTCTTCACCTCCCTCCTTGAACATAGGGCCTTCTCCAGTTGTTATCTTGAGGATGCGGCCCTGGCGATCGGTCCATTTGATGGTTTTCCTCCAGCCCTGGGTAGCTTTCTCCGGGTCAGTATCGTAGATCAAGGCGGTTGGATCAAATTGGTTGTCTTTCAGGGCGATGTTGATGATGTCTTCATAGTCGAGGTGTTTGATGTTATCTTCCCCGAAGAGGAGTGTGACAGCTTGTCCGTCGAGGCATGGTGACGGTTTGGACTCAGTTGATGCAGCTTCGATGTTGTCGGGGATAAAGTAGCAGTCTTAGAAGCCTTCCACTCCCGGGTATCTAGCCTTTGCCACAGAGTCATAGATCGGCTCTGGAAAGCCGTGGTAGAGTTCAGACTCTCCCTCGGGGACAAAGTATCCGTTGAGAGTCAGGTGGTAGGGACGGAGGATGACTCCGTGCTTCTTGCGTTCTCGGATTAGGAGATTCATCTCCTGGATATCTTCATTGGTAGGTTCGTATCCCAGCCCAAAGGGAATGTTGGGGACCTTAGCCTGTTTCAAGGGAGGCAATGGGTCCTTTAGTGGATTGAGCGGCAAACCCGGGAAATAACCCTGACGCATCATGATACGGTTGATCGTGAGGTTGGTGAACGGGTCACACTCACAGGTTGCCGATTCATCAGTTATGGCGTTCACGACTTGAAAACCCCACATTTCATTGTCGTCCTCCTCAATGGCTTGGGAGGCTACCCCTCTTCTCATGACTGCTTTGATTGGGGAAGCGGGGATCGTGATCGTTTTCCCGTTGAAGGGGACCCTGATCTTTTAGTGGAGCGTTGAGGTGACTGCCTTGACAGCGTGAATCCAGGGACGTCCCAGGAGCATGTTGAAGGACGCGTCGATATCGACCACTTGAAAACTGGTTTGTCTTTCTAAGGGTCCGGTGGCGACGGTCAAAGTAACTAGCCCGACGACCTTGCGACGAGTGCCGTCGTAGGCGCGTACTCCTTGATTCGTTGGGATTAAATCAGATTCCTTGATACCCAGCCTGTGGGCAGTTTTGAGAGGAATGACATTCACGGCGGAACCATCATCCACGAGGACCATTGGTATATTCTTTTGGAGGCATTGTACGGTGATGTACAGGGCCAGGTTATGATTGGCTCCGAACGGAGGGATATCCTCGTCGGAGAAGATGACTGGGTTGCTCAGATCAGGGGCGTCTCTCGTCATGTGTGCCACTATTTCTTCTGGGGAAGAGGTGGAGGGCACGGTTAATTTTCCCAAGGCCTGCAGCAAGGCCTGTCGATGCTCAAAAGTCGTTGCGATCAGTTGCCAAATTGAGATTTCGCCTTTTGCTTTCTGAAGTTGTTTCAGGATTGAGTTCTCGGGAGCCTTTGGTTGAGTGTCCACTTTCGGGACGATTTGGTCATTCGTCGTTGGAACGACCGCTAGGTTGCTCAGATTCTGATAGGGACGTCCGGACCGGGTAAGATGTCCGATTTCCTTCGTCCGCTTCTCCTTTCCTGGGATGACATAGAAATTCTCAACATCATCTCGCCATATGCCGTTAATTTCAGAGTCTCGAGGATACCTCGGAGGGGTATTCCTCGGCGGGTAGTTCTTGTGGGGAATATTTTTGTGAGGGCGATTTTTGTGGGGGTAATTATTTTGAGGGTAGTTATTTTGAGGGTGGTTATTTTGAGGGTGGTTATTTTCGTGAGGCATATGCTAGAATGGTCGCGGGAGCAATCCATCCTGGGGTGGGTAATTTTGAATGCTTGGGAAATTCTGCCTTGGATGCGGTGTTGGGGGATTGAAGATGAGTCGACGCTAGGCGTCGTCGAGTAGGGTGATTCTCTCAGAGAGGCTGGCTATGGCCTCTTCAACTCGCTGAAACATAGTGAGCATGGTGGCAGCGCTGAAAACGAACACTCCGTCCGAAGGGTCTTTTTCCAGAACATTCACCTCGTCGTCAATCGGCAAGATGAGATGAGAGCAGTCTAGGGTCAGCTCATTGTCAGAGATGGCGTGAATTCCCAGGGGATTCGTTTTGTTGTTCGGTTTAGTTGGTGGGGGTATAGGCAAATCTCCCTTCTCAATCATGTCTTGAATGAGGTGCTTGAGTTTGAAGCAATTTTCGGTATCATGCCCTTTCCCTCGATGATACTGGCAGTAGGCGTTGGGGTTCCAAAACCGGGATTTCTTGGCGTCGGCCAGGTCCGGGGTGGGCCCGATCGGTTGTAACTTCCCTTGGTCCATGAGCCTTTTCAAGGCACTTGCATAAGTCGACCCTATGTTGGTGAACACTCTCTGGGGGCGTTCAGTCTTCTTGGCAGATGGTTCGACGAGGTTAACCTCATCAATCTTGTTTGTCTGACCGTAAGGGCGAGATCCTGTTGAGGTCTTTGCTAAAAAACCTTTTCGGAGGTCGTCCTCAATACGTGTCCCCAGAATCTGCAGATCTTGAAAAGTTTTGATATTCTGATACCTCAGCAGGTTGGCATAAACCGGGCGGAGGTTGTTGACAAATTTTTCCACCAGAGTCGATTCACTCGGCTTACTGACCAATTGAGTACTCACCCTCCTCTAGCGGGTTAGGAACTCAGTGAACCCTTCCTTGTCGTTTTGGGTTAGCACCTCGAGAGTACGGGTGTTGGCCTGGATTTCGACGTTGTCGGCATACTGTTTGGCAAACTCAACTGTGATATCATCTCAAGTGGTAAGGTTTTTCGGGTCCAAGGAGTAGTACCATTGGCGGGGAATCGGCTCCAAAGAGGATGGGAAGATCCTGGTAAAGAGCTCCTGTTTGACCCCTTTAATGGCCATGCAGTCTTTGAAAGCACGGATGTGGTTGAGTGGGTCCTCCACTCCCTTGAACTTAGGCACGTCAGTCAGGGTGAAGTTGTCAGGTAACTGGTCCCGAACAGGTTCGAACCTTCGGTTATTTTCAAGGTGGATATTGTTGCCCCGGGCTAGGAGCTGTTCTTCCAAGAGTTTCAGCCTCTTCTCAGTTTCAGTCAGAGGTGGTGTATTATGTTCCCCAACTTCCTTGTTCTCCAGGGCATCAATACGGGTCTCGACGCGATTCAGGGTGACCTTAAGAGCGGTAAGCAGGCTGGCTAGCTGGTCAGTTGTGACATCTCTGTTGTTATCATTGTTGTTGTGGTTGACAGACGAAGTTGAAGACGGGCCATGGCTCTGAGGCAGAAAATTGGCTCAAATTACAACTCAATCCGACACGGTTCCAAGACTAAACGCAGACAACACAGAGGACGAGACAAAGATCGACTCAACAAGACGGGGTGACCGTGTGTGGCCCCTCGGTGCTGACTCGATTTATGACGTGACAGTGTTTGACCGAACCTTTGATATGAGTTCAACATGACGGCGTGACGCCATTGGACGGGTCTCGTGGTGAGACGACTCATAAGTAAAGACCCATAAGTACGTTTACTTTGACTCGATAGACACGAGGCGGAATTGGAATGGTGGACTGAAGTTTTCGAAAATAGAAATTTTCAAAAATATTCATTTGTCGCTTTAATAGGCGGCTTCCGAAGATAGAGATCCCGCAAGTTGATCAGTTGAAAGGGTTGTCTTAAGTTTATTTGCAAAAGACGGTTTGAGTTTGAGTCGGCTCGGAAAACAGTGCATTGTTTCCCAAGACGGTTTTTTTGAAATTCAAAATTGTATGTTTTGAAAATCGAGTTTGAAATGTTTGAAGAGGTCTCAGGGACGGTGTGTGGTCCTCGGGGTCTCGAAAGTGCCTCGAAAAAAGGGTGTGTGCTTTTCTCGGGTTTTAAAAGAGCCATTGTCGGCGCGAAACGGGTTAAAATCCGTGTCTAGACGCGGCGATTATGACGGCGTAAAAAGGTGATTTGAAATGGTTATACAAAACCAGGTTTGAGAAAATCGTCATTATGACGGCCTAGAAAGGCGTGTTGAAATGGTTATACAAAACCGAGTTTGAAAATCGTCATTACGACGGCCTAGAAAGGCGTGTTGAAATGGTTATACAAATCCGGGTTTGAAAATCGTCATTACGACGGGCCTAGTAAGGCGCGTTGAAATGGTTATACAAAACCGAGTTTGAAAATCGTCATTACGACGGCTTAGAAAGGCGTGTTGAAATGGTTATACAAAACTGGGTTTGAAAATCGTCATTACGACGGCCTAGAAAGGCGTGTTGAAATGGTTATACAAAATCGGGTTTGAAAATCGTCATTACGACGGCCTAGAAAGGCGTGTTGAAATGGTTATACAAAACCGAGTTTGAAAATCGTCATTACGACGGCCTAGAAAGGCGTGTTGAAATGGTTATACAAAACCGGGTTTGAAAATCGTCATTACGACGGCCTAGAAAGGCGTGTTGAAATGATTATACAAAACCGGGTTTGAAAATCGTTATTACGAGGGCCTAGAAAGGCGTGCATCGGTCGGCGAAAGAACGAGGTTTGAAATGGCCATTATAACGGCGCAAAAAGGTGTTTTTTTGAAAGTTTGAAAATGACACGGAAGGACTTATGATCAGATAGCACATAAGCACTCACAGTTCATTATATTATGCATCATGCGGACACGGGTTTTGGCTTAAAAGGGTGGGTTACACACCAAGCAATCAAACCCCGATTTGCGAGAGGGATACCAATCCAAACAAAATGTGTAAGGAGAGTGCCCTAGCCTCGTGCTCGAAAGTGATGAAAGCTCTTTGACGAAACAGAAATGTGTAACGTCAACGGTATGCTTGACTCAATCGGGATTTGAAACGCGGGGATGAGAAAACTTACGCCGACGGAACGAGCCAATTGGTCGAAAAGGGTTAGGTAGTGGGCCCGGACAAGGAACCCGACCGTGACCGTAATATCAATTAATGCATTCCAACCAAGACCTCGTTTGAGTCTCACCATCTAGGGATCACGAAGACGTAAGTGTCCTAGTTCTCCCCAGCGGAGTCGTCAATCTGTGGTCATGGGCCACGTCTCGGTCTGTGGGTTTGGGGGCCACCTACCGATCAGTAGTCACGGGCCACCTGCACGCCAAGCCGATCTGTTGGACATGCAACGGTCTTTTGAAAGCCACGCTCGGCGGCGTAAAGATGCTTTCGACCAGATCATTTTAGATCGGTCGGTTTCGTCTCGGTAAGGGTCTCGAAACGATTAGAGATGTTCGGAGTCGCCACCAAGCATTTGTGGGATGCCTGGAACCCGTTCGAATTCCACTTTATACCTCGGTCAAATCGAAGCACAAAGCAGCGTTTTGACATATGTACTAAAGATAAGGAAATCGTCCCTCTTTAGCATCCTATCTCTAGAATGACTCTCGTACGCCCTGGATAAGGTCGTCCACTATCCAAAGTTTCCGAGTAAGAGGTGAAGGTATGTATTGGGAAGCCCTTTAATCAGACACCCAATCCCGCCCGCGTTTAGCGGCCTCTACTGATCGATCTTGGTTGGTTGAATGCAAAAGTTGATAAAACGGTTTAAATGCATGAATGCGCATCCAATGTTTTAAACCTAACATGTGAGAGCTTTTTAAGTCGGTTGATTTAATCCAAGTATCAAGTATAAGATGTCGAGTTGGATTAATGATTGATTTGCATGCAAGACGGAAATTAAACATCCATTTATCATATTAGGTTTAGGGTGCATAACATGATCTATTTGTCTTAATAAGGCATTTTGCAAATGTGGTTTTGAATAATCGAATAGTCATCTGATCCGTCCTATATCCGGGTTAACCGGAGTCGGGATCGTCCTAGACTAACGCTGGAAGGGAATAGGCCCTGTACCAGACGGCTATAAGAGGCGCGAGCCAGCCGGCGGTGTAAGGGGCCTCCCTCTGGTTTTAAAAATGAGAAATGGGGAGCCTGCTTGAGGCGCGGGTTAGCCAACGGTTGTATGCCGTGTTCTGACTATTTAGAAAACGTTATAAAACGTGTTGAAAACTGGTGTTTGAACTCGACTTGATTTTGAAAAGGGTCGTTTAGACCGCATTTATTGATTTGAAGAACTAGACTCGAATAATCATAATTATTTGATAATATTCGGTGTCGGGTTCGATTTGACAAACTTGACATGAATAGTTTTGAAAAATGATTATGGACTAATTGTTTTAAGTCCATTTTGAATGTAATTAGTCGATACTCGTCATCGTGCCCGGGTTAAAATCCGGCATGGTATGTAGAACCAAGGATGATTTTGTGTTGGTGACTAATATGTTTGTTTGAAAATATGAAGAAATGAAATAAAAGGCTTTAAAATACCTTCTAAAATGTCATTAACCAAATATTATCACCGAAACACAGATTTAACCGTCATGGTATGAGGAACCAAGGGTGAAAAATGTTTTATGGTTAAAGCATGTGAAATAAAACAAAAAGGTTTCGAAAATACTTGAAATGGTAAAAACCAATTACAAATATGAAAAATGGATTAAGGGAAATGACGAGAACAAACATGGTTGATCTCTGGTCTGAATACCCCATTTAGGCGCGAGCCTGTTGGCAACCCAAGGGGCTTCTGCCTCAGACCAAAAATCGGTTTTGGCTCGTTTATTCCACGTTTTGGTTCATGTTATGCATGTTTTAGCATGTTAGAGTCATGAAACAAATGAAAACATAATAAAAGAGGATTTTTACACCCTCATACTTACATGTTTGGTTATGGCGAGTGACCGACGTAAGTGTAACAACTCTTTTGATCGGAAAAAACTCGGTTTAAAACCGTTTTGGTAAGTAAAAGAGTGTTTTAAAAGTTTAGTGATGGTGTAGTGGTCAAAGTGGTCGGTCAAGTGATTTAATGCACGATGACGGTACCAAACAATGTGTAAGGCTCGTGTTTACGATCGGTAGGTCGTAAATACGCGTTGGATTGTGACTTAAGAAGTCGAGTCGAGAATTTTAAGGGAGAAAAGAGGGGGCGGACACTCGCGTAAGTCTCAAATGGGTGGCATTTGAGGGGTATTTATAGGAGAATGAGTGGTTGTGTGAGTTTTGAGCGACGTGGCCACTTGGGCTGCTCAAAGAGGCGCGAGCCACGTCGCGGGTCTTCGAGCTGTGTTGTCGCTTTCACAACAAACGCAATCATGATTTGTTCTATCCTAGGATTTGTAGTCATATGTTTGGTACTTGACCATTCATAAATCCGGGAAATCTTAGCATAGAAGGTTTGAAGATATTTTGTTTTTGTGGTTGACTCGGTTTGACTCGTTGTTGGAGTCGGGATTTGAATTTTTGAGTCGGTTTTTGGTCCGGTGTCGGTTTTGACTCTAGTTATTGTCATTGCGACCCCGTCATTGTGCATTAAACACTCCAGGTATTTTTGAAATGTTTTGAGATGTTTTATTTTCGAAATCGTTTTAAGTTTTCCGACGTAAAGTTGTACACAAACTGTCGATCAAACGCCGCGATTCCAAAACATGTTGTAGTACGATAATCATCGGGTGTTTGTTGGAGTCTCAGCAGATACTGGGTATCTACACTATGTATAACTGGTATGTACTTTCGAAACTCGAATCGTAATCATCCCGCCTACTCCACCACAACCGGTGACGGCATCGCAACACCGCCACCAACAGCCGCACCGCAACGCGAAAATACTCGCATCACAACACGAAGTACCGTGCCCGGATCACCACCCGAGGCACAACAACCACCTCGGTAGACATCACAACCAGATACAATTCCCATAAAAACTCACTCAGTATAACTTTCCAGACAAGAAAACTTACTCAAAACCGCTTTACTAGATCACAACACAACATATTGGATGGAATAAACAGATAAGCACCTCATGAACATCATCCCTACCATTTCACGGAATACACATGTATTATCAATACGCATACAATTATAACTAGCCATGCAAGATCAATCAAATTATTACCTTTTTGAATATCATTCAATTAGGTTACCGTACTCAACACATAGAACATTCAGATAACAACTTTATAACTATCACACCATACCACTTCTCGTGAGGTCAGAACCTCACACAAACATTTATACACATCATAGACCCGTAATCACATCCAACTAGTCAATACTGATCACGTAAGTTACCACTTGATAAAGGTTACCTCTCGCCCGAGCTTAACTCGTATGATCCTAATAACATATTCTCCCATTCTCATACCATCACCTCCTGCCAAGTATAACCATACCCTTAATATTCAACTACTAGCATGCGCCTCAGATAACCACATCTTTTACTTCCTCCCAAACGTACATATCAATCCGGCCTCTACAAAATCAACCTCTTTAGAATTGCTATCCTTCTTATCTATCATCACCCCTAACCACTAGTGACAACACCACAATACCCCCACTGCTCGTATAACAAACCCTTTTACACTCATCTCTAAACTTCACGGTTTCTTTCCTATCTTTGGTTAACATCCCAAATAACGAACATCAAATCCATCAAAAAAAATTACCTCAACACTATTCCCAATTCCATCCTTAATTACATCTTCGCCCAACTTACCACTAAGATCTCATATCGTGTAAATTCTTTACCCGGCTTCTTACTTTCCTTAATTCCTCGAAACTCATGGATAATCATATTGTCCTGAAATTCCTATATAACCATTTACTAACATCCTCATGATAGTATCATACATCTGGGCGATTCCTGACTTCCATATCACATAACTCCGATCGACATCTTTCTCAGCTTACTTTTATCCTTCTTATCTCTTTATACTCAACAATACCAATTAATGATTCAACTCCTTATTCCTTCTACCTAACTCTTTAGTGCTCCGGTTACCTTCTCATTGCTCCAAAACTCAAATCCCATTATTTCATATCAGTATCATCTCACTCTTTCTTACTACGTATCTTCTCTTATCATGCTATCACTCACACTTATCACCTATCAGTCAAGACCATCTCATGCTATCACTCACACTGATCTCCAATCACCTCTTTTTTTTTTCTAGAATCCCAAAACTCATTTCATAACGTTACTTGTCCAAGGAAATTACACATTAGTTTCACCTCTTGATATTACAAATTCCCAAACTCACTCACTATCTGCAAATCCACATCGTGACATGTCTCCATTAAGTTCATTATATACCACTCTTCTTAATCCCTCTAAAACGGCCTTTCACTACATATATTCTTAACCCACACGATTCCTAACCATCTCCCTCCATAAATCTTTACACATCTCAAGTTGCCACTATCCACATCCTTCTTTTCAATCTTTTCATTCTCACGTTCCTTAGACTCACATCATCCCTTGCCCATATTCACTTATTTTTACATTACTCAACACACAATGATATCACTCATCTCATCTCACAAAACATGCTCCATGCCTTAATAAGCCCTACCAATCTTCCTTTTCTTTTCCACTACCTATCACAACTGCATATAACTCATGTCCTCCCCACCGAACTCATACTCACCACAGGTACCACTCCTTACTTCATAAGATTGGGTAACGTACGAATCAAGACCGACACACATGTAAAGAAATGCATAAGGAAGCAAAATAACACCTTTGAATTAAACATAATATGCAACGAAGTCAAAAGATAAGCATATGACCCAAAATAGGGGTCACTAGATCGAGTACATGCCACTCGATCGAGTGAATGACTTACTCGATCGAGTAAGTGAAGGTCAGAAGCACGTAAAACAAATTACCAGGGCTACTCGATCGATTAAGGGTTACTCGATCGAGTAACAAGAGGTGCACTCGATCGAATATGGGCCACTCGATCGAGTACCCTACGCATTTCTCAGCACTGTCCAATTTTCGTAAAATGGTCATAACTCACTCGTTTCTTGGTCGTTTTGGGCGTGTGACCTCTCGTTAGAATTGTAAAAGAACAAGATATCACTCCAATTGGAATCACATTAAAATCATTTATGCATCTCAAGTTATAACAGTTTAAAGACAACTTTGCTGTAATCGGACAAAATAACTATTTGATTTTTACTTCCAAGCAACTTAAACAACAACAAGGTAAACAAAACAACTCAATACTCATAAAACCAGTATCCCTAACCACATATTACTATCTAAAAAATCCAAGCAACATCATCCATCATGCACTACCCACACGCTTTTATTCTATAACCTTTCGTAAGACAAAACATACTCGTACGTTACAAATCCTATTTCCATGTTACTAATAAAACAATATTACAAATATACTTCGTCACCTAAACATATTCATCATCACGAAATTCATATCCTCATGCAATTGCCACTCCATCGTTTCCAATCAATTCATCCATTTCAACCACATTCTTCATACAACATATACATATGAACAATAGTGGACAAGTACATAAGCTTATTATACAACTTTATGCGAACACAATATACGTATAAGACACAACATTCCTATTCACAAGTTACTATTATGCCACATTATAAATCATCCATCCTGCAACATCATTATTCATCACATATTCTCATATATGAACTACTCCCCTTTTTGCACCACATCATTCATCATTCTCATATACCTTTCCAACAATTCCAAACAACATTGTAAACCAACTATCATGCAACATGCCTATTCACAACATTTTATCATTTACCACATTCCTCATTCCACCACAATAATTGTGCAACATTTCTATACAACACATCATTCAACATACACAATAGAATATTAGCAAACACATAGCGGTCCCATGACACCCCATAGTGACCGATTAAAAATTGTAGGGCGAGTTCGCGACTTTAGGACGTCTCCCAAGTCTTTGCATTAGCTCCTACAACTTCTACCCCGGGTTCATTTTAATTGAGTCCCTATGTTCATTAGGTTCATTGGTTACAAGTTTCAGGATCGCAGCTCTGATACCACTTTATGACACCCACATACTCCAAGTGCCTTACCAGGACCACTCAGGTATAGGAACGTCACCATCTCGGTTACCCGAGGCAATGATAATCATAGGACAATAAAGAAACATACTTTAAAAGTAAATATAGTTTAAGTGATTACATGTCTCAAACCGAAATTGTTAAATCAAATACAAACCAAAACCACAACTGTCTACTAGCAAAACTGAATAACTAAGGACATCGTCTGACACAGCGGAAGACTCTTCTAACTGCAAGTCATGACTCATCCCAGCTAGCCCATATGCATCATATCAAACCTGCTCAATAACTGCTCACCATCCCCGAATGGATCACCACGGTTTTTAAAACAATTAAAAGGGGTCAGTACTATTACACAACACAAATCACAACAGAACAAATGCCAAACAGCTCAATCGTCATATCAACCCCAGTCTCCATAATCATTCTCCACACCACTGACTACACACTAAAGTGTGTAGCCCTGCCAGAGTACCCATCGCAACAGATACTCTACACCGCCAGTGGGGGATCGCAACCGTACCCACCTAAGTCCCGCTCATCTCCATCGAGCGATAAACCCATGTTCATTAATGTGCACATCACTCCTGTGGCGGGTTCCACAGAAGGCAAATCAAGGGCGTGAAGCCACTCCCGCAAGTGACTCCACTCAGCCAGGGACGCACCCCGAAGACCACAGACAGATAC